>NW_021620163.1:1161522-1196633 GCF_004785775.1 Grammomys surdaster | reverse complement strand
ATGCCAAGGAGTTTACAGAAGAGAGTCATGGTTGCTAACCTCTGAAGACTGCACCATCCTACTTAAGGAGTTTGCAGAACAACTCATCTATCAGATTTATCAAGCTTTGCATCTATCTGGTCATTGATAACTGAAGAAATTGCTATGAGGGGCAAGGTACAAAATATTTGACTTAGGACACTTGGGTGAACAGGTAAACTCAGACTCTGCCACCTGCCTTGCTGTGAATTCTTCAGGCCAAATCAAGGAGTTGCTCTAGGAACCAGCATCAGTGGTCAACAGCCAGGAGCTAATTGAGAAACAGATTATATAGAAATAAAGACAGGAACATATGGATATCCTTCCTTGCTGTCTATCATCCAGTGTGATATCTTACCTAAATATGACCACCACCGTACATTATTAAAATTCTTAGAAGACTTCCATAGAATCTAGAAGCAACTCTGGCCTGTCATCTGCCAGGTTTATGAGTCTGCTCGTCTCCTTATCCCCTATTGCTTTAAATCAAGTGACAAAGTCTAGATTAAGAGACATAACCACAAGACTCTAGAACATTCAGGAAAGGACCTTACACTGTGATCCTGACCATACCTATGGCTGTTAAGGTGGACCAACCAGATCAGGATGTGAGTACACCACTGTCAGCCAGGAGCCAAACCCAGGAAATTATACCTGGTATTCTAAAAAGCCTAGTCAGTACAAGGTTCAGACAGAACATTCGCAGGTCTCAGGTCCTAGAAACTTAAAGAAGGTCTGGCATTTCCTGGGAGCCAGTTGTGACAGTGGGATAGTCGTGGGCAATAAGGATATGACAGTGGGGTAATCTTGGGCAATGAGGAAACGACAGTGGGATGGTCTTATGATTCAATAGTGGGATAGCCCTAAGCAATGACCCTCGCCCAAACTTCTTGTTTTTCTGTATCTTTATAACCTGCCCCCGAAATTAAAGCTTCAGAGTTTGATCAGAACCTCAGACTTGCTCCCATTCATTGTGTCTCTTGTCCCTTCATTTGTTCATCCCCTTCCCCAGGGTCTCATTGAATCCCCAAGGGCAGGGGCATACCACTCCCATGTTAAGCTTGACAGGAGAGAGATGATTTAAAAGTTGGGGTCCCAGTGGAGGAGACTTCCAGGTGAACCTCCACAAGAATGATACTATGTCACCCCACACCCTGCCGATCTGCTGAAACAAGGACTCCAGTGCTCCTGATCCTGCTTGGTTGCTGCTTATACTTTGATGTACCAGCCACTACCCCCATTACTATCTGGGTATTCCTAGGGGGGTAATGCAACAACCTTTTCATCAAGTTCAAGGTGGCTGTCATAAAACTAGATTGGACAGCCAGTTCTTTCTTTCTCTTTCTTTCTTTCTTTCTTTCTTTCTTTCTTTCTTTCTTTCTTTCTTTCTTTCTTTCTTTCTTTATTTTTGATTTTTCAGACAGGGTTTCTCTGTGTAGCCCTGGCTGTCCTGGAACTCACTCTGTAGACCAGGCTAGCCTCGAACTCAGAAATCCACCTGCCTCTGCCTCCCAAGTGGTGGGATTAAAGGCGTGCGCCACCACCGCCCAGCCAATTGTTGTCTTCTTATGGGAACCTTTTATTCAGAAATAAAAGACAAGTGAAAATAACCTAAATGAGAGAATAATAATAGTAACACAGATTTGGAGTCTAAAGCAGATATATTTTGTTTGCTTTTACATATTCTTTACTTACTAGTTATTGACTGCAATGCTATAGACATAAATTTGGTGATACTAATACACATGAAGATTGCTAAAACAAGAACAATAGCAAAACTTATTTTTATTCTTAAACATGGTCTCAGTACATCAACTTTATTTATTGGAACAATTTATTGGAACTAGAGGAAAATTTGGGGGATGTTAGGTGTGAAGAGTTTGCTCAGCCCCATTTTATCTCATTATCTATGAAGAGAGTTGTTAATGGACCCTCTCTGCAAAGTTCATATAATAGCTAGTTTATTGGTTATTAGTTAACGTGAAGATTAAAGACAGAGATGGCTTTCATTACATGCAATTCTTAGAAGGAAATATTTCAAACGTTGTACCCCAGAGAATCTATTTCAATATACATAAACACAGTCTCAGAGAATTCTATTCATTTTGCATGTGACATAGGATCTCACCCAGGCCACAAGTTAATATTGATTGCCTTCTTAAGAGCTCTCTTCACATCCTTATTTCTCAAACTGTAGATTAGTGGGTTTAACATAGGAATCACAATTGTGTAGAAAACAGAGGCCATTTTGTCTGTGTCCATGGAGTAACTTGAGCTGGGTCGGAAATACATGAAAAGCAGAGTTCCATGAAAAATGGCCACAGCCATGAGGTGGGAGGCACATGTGGAAAATGCTTTGTGTCTGCCCTCAGCAGAGTCCATCCTGCAGATGGTAGCGATGATGTAGCAGTAGGAGAGAAGGACAGTGATAATGCTGGACCCTACCACGCAGCCAATGAATGTGAACATCACCATTTCATTGATGGAGGTATCTGAGCAGGAGAGGGCCAGCAAGGGTGGAATGTCACAGAAAAAGTGGTTGATGACATTTGAATTGCAGAAGGACAGTCGAAATGTAAAGGATGTGTGGATTGCTGAATCCACAAAGCCTACTGCATAGGCAACAGCCACAAGCTGGATGCAGACCTTCTTGGACATTGCAATTGTATAGAGCAGGGGATTGCAGATGGCAACATAACGATCATAGGCCATGACAGCTAGCATGAGACATTCTACATCTGCAAAGGCCCCGAAAAAATACATTTGAACAGCGCATAAATTGTAAGGAATCTTCTTCTCTTTAGACAAGAAATCAGCCAGCATCTTGGGAGAGACTGTGGAGGAGTAGCAGATGTCACAAAAAGAGAGATTGCTCAGGAAATAGTACATAGGTGTGTGAAGCCTGCTGTCCAGTTTAATCAACATGATCATCCCTAGATTAGCAATTACAGTTAGGCTATAAATGAGGAAGAAGAAAGCAAATAGTCCCTGTTGCACATCCTGTCTGCCAGAAAGCCCTAAGAAGACAAAGTTCGTAAATATGGTGAAATTCTCAAAAGTCATTTTTGTGATCTGGAAACCCTGGGATTGCAATAAAGAGAAAAGTTGACAGTTATAGATTTCCTGTGTCCATAGTCACACTCTTGATATTTCTGTTTAACAGAATCAAAACTTGATAAAATCACAAGTGCTTGAAGTAAGCTGAGTCAATGTCAATTAGTAGGAAAATTAGAACATTTACAGTATCTATATAGCTCTCTTTAGAATATGTAGTATATATTCATCTGAATTTATCCTCATGATTTCTAAGCAAGCAGCATGGCACTATGAGAAGTTTAGCACTTCTTTTCACAGGTTAGGACGTGGGTATTCTCAGATACCCTGGCTCTGTTTCTTCTATCAGTTTATGAAGAAAACTGATCTACTTAGGTAAAAAATGTTATTTTTTGTTTATAAAAAATGTTATGTCCTCTGTAATGAATAATCATAATTAATTATGGATACTGAAAGTAACAATCCTTATCCCTTCATTCTCTAAACCTATGGAACATTGCTCAGTGTGACACACATATTTGTAGGTAAAACATACGTGTAATTTACTGAAACCCTTTCAAGTTGATCTCAGTAATAGTTCTGCATCTACGTTAACTTGACGTCTAGGAATTGAGATCCATTCAAATCAAAAGACAGATTTCTAGAAGACAAGTAGACAGAAAGATTTGCATGAGCATAATTCCTGAGCACAGAAACAAGATTCTGTCAGAAACACTCTACTGTAATCATGCTGCTAGCAGAAGTAACACGAAGAATGAAACAGATGATTCAATTGGTGAGTTCTCATCAAGCTGAATTTCATACTCTATACACCTATTTATCATATAAACAGCTGATGAGAAAACCAGTCCCTGTTCGCTGTCTCAGAATTCAGATTTGTGTCTGATCATTGTGCCTTCCTACATCTCCAAAAGTTGTTACACTGCTTTACTTTGTCCTTATTTCCTTTTTACTTTCATGCATTCTTTAATTAACTAACCTGTGTTTTAAAAAGTTAATAGTTTCTAGGAAGTTCTTCCAATTAAAGTCCATGTCTCACTGTTGCATTGTTGCAATATAAATAGACCAAAACTCTACATATATAAATGAAAGTTGAGAGATACCATTTGTTATGTTCATAGTTACATTACCATAGAAAGTTTATATATATAGTAGAAAAATTGTTAATAAAATATATTCATACAAAATCTAAAATTTATCATGTAGATTACAGATTTCTAAAATGTGGATAAATTGTTTTAAGTATCTCAGTATACGGATCAAAAATAATAATTTCATATAATGTATTTATAACATTTAAGATTCATAAAATTCCATGTCTATTTTTAAAATAATAATGAAATTTGCCTACTTCCCAAGTCTATCTTAATACATATGGTCCCCATGTTATTTTGTTAAACATTAAAATCTTTAGTATCTAATGCAAACATTTACCTTGTTTTATATCTCCTTTCATAAATGTTTGTTGTCAAAATTTGTTGTAAATGAATAATAAGCAAACTTGTGATGTATGTATGAAAAACAGCAAACATGTCTATACCTGACACAGGACTAGAGATGTTAGTGGATATATTTCTGTCAGCACTCTCTGAAATTACCGGTATTATATGCCCCTCTTCACGGTCCCTGAGTGCCTAAGACTTGGTCTCTTAGGAATAAGAGAATGTTATAATAACACGGATTAACTTTGTGATTTCACACAATTAGGTGATGAGTGCACTCTTATTATCAATTCTAAAATATTCCTACATAGCTAATTCCCCATATTAGCATTAACAAAGTGACTCCAATTAATTTTGCATTCATTAATTCCTGATTGTAACTCATATATTTTTGTAATGGTATAAAGCAGAGAACTATTACCTATCTGTACACTTGTACATATTTACACTCACTCACCCCCAAACTACAATAAATTCACACACTTTCATAAATGTATTCACATTTTCTTTTGAAGACAGCAAATATTATTTGTTCATTTTCTAAAAATAACTAATTATCATTTTGTTTGAATTTATGGATAGTTTTTTATATTGAAAATTTTTTCTCAAATAAAGTAACCTGATGACAGTTTCCACTCCCCTTCATTCTCTGAACATTTCCTGACCAAGCTTTTCATGTGGATCCAATCCACTTCTGTCTGTCATAATAAAATAAAGAGAGTTATAAGGGATAATAATAAAATAATATAAAATGAAAGTTAACATATCTAATTGATAAAACAAACAGAAGAAAAGAGTATAAGAGAAGGCACAAAAATAAAGAGACACACTCCTTTATATACTACAGAATCTAATAAAAACACTGAATTTTAAATAATAAATGATGTCATAAAGTAAACATTTTTCATACAATTAAATAATTTGATTAGAAGCAAAATGTTTTTTCTCTCTGTTTTTTTTTAAATTAATATATTATGCTCTCCATAGTGTTTGGCTTATATCAAGTTATTATTATCTGAGCATATTCAAGTATCTAAAATTACACATTTAAATGTTAAATCACATATATCTTAATGTGTGTTTATGTGGCATAATGTATCTCAATTACTCCCTTTGTTTTTGTGTGTTTGTGTGGGTGTGTTTCTTAAAGATATGAAATCTGACTTCTATAAAGCCACAATAAATATGATGTGAGACTGTGTGAGATTTTAAATTTGGAAGAAGTAAACCATTGTAACATTTTAAAAACTTTTTTAAATTTCAATTTAAACTTTTATTTCTTTGATTTTTGGATTCAGGGACTTCATTGTTACGTAAGCCAGTTTTGATGCAACTTACTGTGTAAATCAGGCTGAACATAAATTCCTGGAAGTCCTTCTAACTCTGCCTGCCCAGTACCAAATTGTCATTTTCTAGATGATAAACTGAACATCAAATTGCCAAGACTTTGATTGGAATATTCAGAAAAACTCTCTCTCTCTCTCTCTCTCTCTCTCTCTCTCTCTCTCTCTTTTTCTTCTTACTGTACATCACACTCACTGGCCCCAACCCAGTCATACCCTCTCACAATCCTTCCAACTCCCCGATCCCTCCTATTCTGAGAGGGTAGAAACCCTCCTGGGTATCCCTTCACCCTAGCATATCAAGTCTCTGAGAGAGTAGGTGCATCATCTCCAACTGAGGTCAGACAAGGCAGCCTAGCTATAAGAACATATCCCTAGGATAGGCAATAGCTTTTGAGATGAATTTAATACAGTTGCTCAGGATCTATTTGAAGACCAAGCTGCACATCTGCTACATGTGTTTGGGGAAGACTATGTACAACCTGTATGTACTCTTTAGATGGTAATTCAGTCTCTGAGAACCCCAAGGGTCCAGGTTAGTTTTCTCTGTTGGTCTTCATAAAGAGTTCCTAGCTCCTTCAGGGCCTGTAATCCTTCCCCTTACTTTTCCTTCTCCAAGTCTTCAAGCAAAGCCCTCATTTTTCACCTATGGCCTTTCTACCAATCTTACATGCATTTTCCAATTTCCCTCCATCTCCTCATTTATAATCTCTATCTCTGTAGATCATCCCTTTCTGACAACTGCTTTGACACTATCACATTTCTTAATGTCCTAAGTTCCCTGGAATATAATACTTTTCTCTTCAAAGTCCAACATACTTTCCTTGAGGAAAACTCTCTATGTTTTGCCTTATGTCCCAGTCACAAATCTCTCTCCATGGACTGCCTTTCTCAATATCTGATCCATTCCCCATCCCTCCATAAAACTTGAACTCTTCTCCTTCCTAGGCATGATTAACTTTCTTCTCTTCTAGATCCCAGGATTCTGGCACTCTCTTTATGAGGCAGCCTTTGGCTACCCCTCCCCCATGAACCACCTCCCACTATACTGAAATTATTTTCCAGACCCATATATAATCTCCCTTCAGCTTCTGCTCTATGTCTTCCCAAATTCTTTAAATCCCTCTCCTTATATGTGTGTCAGAACAAAGATTTGTCCTTAGGGTTTTGGGACACTTCTTTGTGCCCTTCTTCTTTTGAATTACCACCCTTTCTATGATTATGGACACCACCATCTAATGATAACCATGTCTGCCACTGTGAGCTCTTGCTGCATCTTCTCTGCTCATCATTAAATCTAATAAAATAATCTCAGGAAGTCTACTCATTGTGTATTCCCTGCAACTACTTTCACAACTGCTCACTCATAAAAAACTCCGTTTCCTGCCTACCTCCTCCTTTCTGACTCTGAAAACGGTCTCATTGAAAACGTCTCCATCTCCTTTCAAATCCATCCATCACTCAACTGTTCTATCTGACTCCCATTTCCATGGCTTTACCCAACCCCCTTTATTTAGGCACTGAAACCACATATGTCTTTATGCCTCACCCTGAACATTTACAGGAAGGTATCTTACCTATTTCAGACCTCATGTTCTACAGAGATGACAGTTCTTTCCTTTGAAAGGCTTCAAAGTCATGGATTATGCCTTTGTACCATGTTTCCAATATCAAAGCAGTCTCCTGCCCCCACACTTCACCAGTCAATAGGCAGAACTGACTATCTTCACCAGATTTAACCTTCCCAAGGGTTCCTCACTAAAAGTTTATAGAGACTCCAAATTGTCTCCCATATTCTCTTATCACACTCAGCCATGTGGAAGAAACAGGGATTTATCCAGACAAAAGGAAACACAATAACCAATTCTGCTCACATTTTAACTTTCAAGAGAGTTCAGTCCATTGCAGGGCCACACAGTCCATGACAACAAGAAAAATAATATGGGCAACATGGCCATTTTGTTTGGCTGCCCTTTCCCATTTTCAACCTCTTCCAGTTTCCAATTTAAAGCATCCCTGCTTAAAGATCCCAACAATAACTATCTTCATGGTGGTGAACACCTCTCAAAGCAAGATATTCTCCAATACCTACACCAGCTATTTTATCCTACCTTCCAACATTTTCTCCAAATCCACATCTCTAATCTCTCTGTCTCCCTTTCTCTCTATCTCTGTCTCTCTGCAGATGACAAAACCATTTATTGAAGGAACTAAATTGTTCTTGTGAAATTTGAACAAACCCATCTAATCTCAAGCCCTGTACTTACCGACTCACAAAGCCTGATTTTTTAAAATCAGATGCAACTGGAGGTCAGTTTTATATGTATGCTCACATTCAAAGGCTTCAAAAATCTTCTTGTCTGCATTAGTACCTTTTCTCCATGTGTTGAAACATTCCATACAGTGAACAATAAAACACCTGCAACATATCTTTTTTTAAATTTTTGTTTTTTAATTTATTCTATTTTTTAATTTTATTATTAACTTTTTAAAAAATGTTAATCAAGGCTTTATAAGTTTGGTAATGCTCAAAAACAAGATGTCCATACAATCAGAAGTGTAACCCAATACCCAACCTAGATATACCAACTACCTTTGATTGATGAAGACACGTGAGCATCCACTTCCATGTTCCTCTCTCTCTCTCTCTCTCTCTCTCTCTCTCTCTCACATCTCCTAGCTCCTCCTCTCCCTCTCATCCTCCTCTCCTCACTCCTCCCACCTTAGCTCCTCCTACATATCATCCTTCCTGTTAAAATAAAACTTTTCTCTCAAAATACAATTAGAGCATAACTATACCAATTTGTATCAGTAAGGTACAAGATAGACCTAATACCCAGTCCATCATTTTGTTGACTAATCAGAACCTCTGTCATCTCTCCTAACTAAAAGTCTTAGTTCTGAACCTGGCTTTTTTTTCTTGGCTTTAGAATGAATGTCAGCTGAAAAGCATCCTCTCAAATCTTTTCTATCTAAGTATATAGCCAGGATTGGGTATCAGACTATAAGTCTTCAACCCCATCAGAAATCTGTAATGACTGAATTAACTGAAATTATGGGAAATACAAAGCATAGCTTCCAAAACTTAGCCAATTTATAGAGACTGCTAAACACCTGGACAGTCCGTATACTACAAAATGTTGGAGCATCCAATCTTCACCCTTCTGGCCCAGGATCATCTGACAGACCTAGTGATGCAGAATTACTAAGGGCTGATTACTCTGTCTTGGGAGATATAATCAGTCAATTATTCCACAAGTGTGTCCTTTTCTGAATAATAATTAGTCTGTAGTTGAAAAGAGGCAATTCTTGCCTAGTGGCTGTCTCACCACAACTGGAGTAACTCCAGAGATGCTCAATTTCTTCTTAGAATCCAAGACGAGAAGCTGTCAGGAGCATACAGTTCTCTAGTCAAAATGAACCTTAATACAGAAATATTTGTAACATCAATTCTGTAGACTTCTGACATTTTGAAAACCAACTATCCATGTAAGGCAATCTGGACTGTTGTCTGTTAACTCCACTCAGCTATTTCTAAATAAAATATAGAAAACACTCTAACAATAAACTCAGAGCCATGAATTTGCTATAGGCCCTTAACTCACAGGCTAGCCATTTCGAATTATAGCTGGCCAGTAGCCACGAATCTAATGGGTTCACCTGAAAAGAAGGCTGGGAATGAATGGAGGATGGAGAGTGAGAAAAGATGAAGCCAAGACAAAGTTCTCTGATCTAGGCTCAGTGCTTTAATGTTCAGCTTTCAATTTAAAGGGGAAGACCCCGCCCCGAACCCTTCCTAGTTTCAGCCTGAAGAGTTGGATGGGATAATCCTTTCTTAGTCACAGCCAGAGGGAGATGTCTCAAGGCAATCCCAGGGGCAGTTCTTATTTGATGTTCCTGTAGCAAGCTATAGGTGCAGCCAAGGTGGGTGACTCCACCTAGGTGTCTATTGACATGCAGCTAAGGTGGCTAGTTCCACCTTGGTCCTATTATTTGATCTGTTGTGCTAAACAGGTTCTCTCAGGCCTGCTCAAGGCCAGGGCAAGGGCACATCAAATCAGTTAAAAAAGTTAAAGAAGGACTGGGTCTAAGCCTGGAATTCCTAAATGTGTTATATAGGCACAATACCTACAAGAGTAACAGTATTAATCTCACTTTTGTATCAATAAAAAACTCATACCAATGAAAACCTCAAATTTGAAATCAAAGTAAAATTTGTACCATTTAAGAAATTATAACTTCAGCTTAATAACAATTATACATATTTCTACCAGTAGGTTATGGCTATGCAATGAATCCTAGCTATTCCTCCCTGTTCCAACAAAACCACTACTTTTCTCTAGAAAGACAGCCCAATATTAACCACCTTAGTCCCCAAGCCCAGGGAATAAGAGCATCGACTCTTCATTAACTTCTTCAAGCTGATTATAGGCATTGAGATATTAGAAGAGGGGTAGGGGGAAGAGTAAATTGATAAGCCTCTGATGTCTGTGTCTTCACTGCATCCAACTGAAATTCCAGGACATAAGAGTTTCAAGCAGGTCTGCTCAGCTTGTTTGATGAGTAGATACACCAAGGTTGTGTATTCTGCAATATACAATTCTCAAAAAAATTTTAATATTAAGAAAATTTTTGTTTGAATTTTGGAACCTAGTCTTCTGGTGTCCTGCTTCTGTCATGTCTAATCCTTATAATTCTGGGAGTTTCTATGAGGGTGTGCTCCCACCATCCTCTCATTCCTGCCTCCTTGCTCTGGAATTCCCCAACACTAGGGAATCCACACTTTAAGGCACCAAGTCCCTCTACTTCCACTGATGCTTGACAAGCCCACCCTTAACTACCTATACAGGTGCAGCCATGAATCCTTCCCTTTGTGTTCTCGGGCTGGAGGTTTTAGAATGGCCACTCCAGCTTGTTTCTTAGGACCATTTGCTTGAAAAATTGTTTTCCAGCCTTTTACTCTAAGGTGGTGTCTGTCTTTGTCACTGAGGTGGGTTTTCTGTATGCATTAAAATGCTATGTCCGGTTTACCTGTTCAGTCTGTTAGCCTATGTCTTTTTATTGGAGAATTGAGTCCACTGATGTTGAGATATTAAGGAACAGTGACTGTTGCTTCCTGTTATTTTTGTTATTAGAGATGGAATTATCTTTGTGTGGATATTTTCTTTTGGATTTGTTGGAAGAGGATTACTTTCTTGCTCTTTCTAGAGTACAATTTCCCTCCTTGTATTGGAGCTTTCCCGCTATTATCCTTTGTAATGGCGGGTTTGTGGAAAGATAGTGTGTAAATTTGGTTTCATCATGGAATATCTTGGTTTCTCCATCTATGGTAATTGAGAGTTTTGCTGGGTATGGTAGCCTGGGCTGGCACTTGTGTTTTCTTAGGGTCTGTATTACATCTGGCTAGGATCTTCTCGATTTTATAGTATCTATTGATAAGTCTGGTATAATTCTGATAGGTCTGCCTTTATATATTACTTGGCCTTTTCCCCTTACTGCATCTTTTTTTTTTAAGGCTTATTTTATTTTAATGACTGATCCACGGGAGGCCACAGCCAGGCCACTATGTACAGACTGAGGGAAGCTTATTTCTTGGTCTCTTCCTTCTTGGACAGAGTCTTGATGATCTCCTCCTTCTTGGCCTGCAGGCGCTCCTCCCTGCGCTTCCGTGCTTCCTTGGTCTTAGACCTGCGAGCCTCAGCCTGGTCAGCCAGTAGCTTCTTGCGGGCCTTGTCTGCCTTCAGTTTGTTGATATGTTCCATAAGAATCCGCTTGTTTTTGAATACATTGCCTTTGACCTTCAGGTACAGGCTGTGATACATATGGAGGTCAATCTTCTTAGATTCCCGGTATCTCCTGAGGAGCCGGTGTAGGATTCTCATTCTTCTCATCCAAGTGACCTTCTTGGGCATCTGAGCGTTGGCCGTACCCTTCCTCTTCCCTATGCCCATGTGCCGGCCCTTCCTGCGGGCCAAGGTGTTCTTCTGGCAACAAGCCCAGGAATGGACAGTCACAGGCTTCTGGATGATCAGCCCATCTTTGATCAGCTTCCTGATCTGCTGACGGGAGTTGGCATTGGCAATTTCATTGGTCTCATTGGGGTCCAACCAGACCTTTTTACCACAGTGGAGGACACTAGAGGCAAGCCTCTTCTGTAACCTGAGCATACTCATGGCTGCGGACGCAGCAGCGAAAGGAAAGAGCTCCCCTTACTGCATCTAATATTCTTTGTTTGTTTTTTGTGCATGTGGTGTTTTGATTACTATGTGACAGTGAAGACTCCCACTCAGGGGAGACCCTCACTCAAGTCTCAGGATGTTGCGACCACCCAATAACTCTCGCAAGACACCGAAAACTGGAGCCAATAGCAGAGGTTTAATTGGAATATAAACAGCTAGCTGCTGGTCAATTCATCTGCTCACGCAGGAGCTGAATTGACCCCGACAGATGGTTCGAGAAGGGTTTTTTAAAGGGGAAAACCACAAACCAGGGTGGGGAGGGGGCGAGAGGCTTGCTAAGGAGACATAGCGGAAAATTCCCAAGGAACCCAACCTACGTGAGTCAGGGTCATGTGAAAAACACTCTGTATATCTATTTTTCTCAAAAATGTGGTCCTGCCCTGTCACTGCGGCCTTGCCCTGTCATTGTGGTTACCAGCTTCCTGGTTCCAACTAGCTCACTTGCATTCTTTTCTTCTCTTTTTGTGGTTAGCCAGTTCCCATAACTAGCCTGTCCACATTCTTAGCTTGTTGCACATTCTTAGCTTGCTTCAGAGAGAATTTTCCATGCCCTTTTAAAGAAAAACCTAAGGAAGAATCTATAAATCATTTTATAAAATGATCTTCATAATTTTTCACTCTACAACAGGAGGTATTTCTTTTCAGGTCTAGTCTATTTGGCGTTCTATAGGCTTCTTGTATGTTTATAGGCATCTCATTCTTTATGTTAGGGAAGTTTTCTTCTATAATTTTGTTGAAGATATTTATTGGCCCTTTAAGTTGAAGATCTTCACTCTCATCTATGCCTATTATCCTTAGGTTTGATCTTTTCATTGTGTCCTGGATTTCCTGGATGTTCTGTGTTAAGAATTTTTCAAATTTTGTGTTTTCTTTGACAGTTGTGTCAATATTTTTTATGGTATCTTCTGCATCTGAGATTCTCTCTTTTATCTCTTGTATTCTGTTGGTGATGCTTGTGTCTATGACTCCTGATTTCTTTTCTACATTTTGTATCTCCTGGGTAGTCTCTCTTTGTGATTTTTTTTATTGTTTCTACTTCCATTTTTATGTCCTCGATGGTTTTGTTCAATTCCTTCACCTGTTCAGTTGTGTTCTCTTGTAGTTCTTTAAGGGATTTTTGTGTTTCCTCTTTAAGGGCTTCTACCTGTTGACCTGTGTTCTCTTCAAATTCTCTGAGAGTGTTATTCATGTCCTTCTTAAAGTCCTCTATCATCATCATTAGAAGTGATTTTAAATCTGAATCTTGCTTTCCTGGCAATATGGGGAAATCAGGATGTTCTAGTGTGGGAGAACTAGATTCTAATGATGCCAAGTACCCAGACTTGCTGATGCTTATGTTCTTGTGCTTGCCTTTGCCATCTGGATCTCCTTAGTGCTACCTGCCCTGTCTCTGATTGGATCTTGTCTTTCTCATTATCTTGGTTGTTTCAGAACTGTGTGGGGTGGGTGTTACTACTAGGGTTAGAGCTGGGGCCTAAGATCTGCTCAGTGCTAGGGCACAGACAGGAAGGAACTAGTGCTCTGGGCCAGGAGTGAATTCCTGGGTTCCAGTGGGTCCCAGTTACTCCCTGTTTGGGGTGGGTGTTGCTGTCTTCTTACTTAAGATACTACCCAGGTTAGACCTCCTGGGAGGCCTGCTTCCTCTGAGTTTTGTGAGATTGGGTGCAGAACTGCTGCCCGGGATCTGCTCAGTGTAACATATCTTTTAATAACTAATGTTATCTCCCAATTGAGAATCCTTACCTTTATCTAATCTGATAACAATGCTGAACTCAACTCAAAATTACCTAAGCTCTTACCTGAGTCTTAGAGACTCCATGGTACTTCTCCCACTCTTACTACCCCCAATCTTCTAGAAAAGTAGAGCACACCAATAAACCACCTAATGAAACCTTGACTAAAGTCTGTCTCTGACTACACTTAGATTGAACCAGCCTACTACGCTAGTACATGTTCTCTATGTACTCCAAACTATACCTCCCAAACCACATGATATCTCAAGTAGAGAAATTTTAACATTGATTAAGGGAGGTCTGATAAGCTAATGGAAACTAGAAGTTTTCCTAGGGAGACTTTCCTAAGCCTAGGGAGACTAGGCTTAAGCTTCTATTTCCCAGAAATAAGAATCTGGATTCAGGCACCTGTAGCCATGGTTAGCCAAACTGATGGTATCTTGTCACCTGGCCTGAAGTAAGAATAGGTAGCTAGAATGGCTAAGAAACTCTGTGGGAAGTTTCCGGAGCCTAATCAATTATAGAATCAGTCAGACTTCTAGAGACTGAGCTAGCAATCCAAGTAAAAAGCACATAACCTTTCCTCTAATTCCCCTAGCTGACATAAAAGCTGGGCTTGCAAGTCCATCAGGTGTCTTTATTCCTGAATTGGGAGACACTTGCATGCAAGAAATTCAGCTAAATAAAAGCTCTTTGCTTTTGCATGTTATTTAAGTCTGGGGTATCAATCTTAGGTGATTCTTGGACTATAATAGTACAAGGCCATGGAAATCTATTCATTTTGAAGTAAAAAAAAAAATTAGATTAAGTCAGCTTGGAAGATTAGATTGTATGAAGGCCAGAAGCTTCCTGGTCTAAGTCTAGACACAGTTATAGCAGAGAAGAAAACACTCTGATCTCAGTCCATGCTGTGTATTTTTGCAGTTTGGATATGGCTCTCATCCCATCTCACACCCTTTATTTTATCCTGTTCTCACATCATCCCTTTGCCCCAATCTATATTCTCATCTTCTCACACAAGGCCTTTCGTTCTTAGAGTAATCGATTCCTCCCTACCTCCTATCTGCAAGCAAGATGATCTTTCTATTTCCATTTCTATTTCTATTTCTTCTCCAGCCACAAAATTTTCAGTGCATCTGGCAGTTCCATGTAAAAGAAGCCCTCATTGGCCAAAAGGATTCTACTCCCTTCCAATGACTGACAGTGCCCTAGTAGCAATCCCTATCCAGGCCTACTCTATTTCCAAAGCTCCCAGTATCATGCCTGTTGAAAGTTGGTCAAATTTTCAGAGTTTGCCTTACCTACCCTGAATATAAAGAAGGTCCATGCTATTCTTGTAGAATTCCTTCTGTACACAGTATTAGACTCCAGGTAGCAACCTTTTTATTCGGTACCAGTGTCCTTTGGGCCAACAAAGAAAATAAAAAATAAAAAACCCTTAATATACATCATGAACTATGGGACAAGAGCTGTGACACAGGAGTTCAGTATAAGCTTTAAAGTGTTTGGTCTACACCTGTAGTCAAAATTGATATCCACTGCCAGCTTGTCTCCATGACTCCACTAGTTGTCCAAGTGTCCTCAGACATTTAACCCTTTGAACAGGTGCTACAAGCACAAATACATAACAGAAGGAAACCATATCAGATCCTACCTTGTCCCACTGGATGATTCTATTCCCTCAACTTGTTTCATACACGGGTCCAGATGATCCAAATTTTCTCACAACCCCTCCCAATGTTTCCTTTGTGGTTTTTTTTTCACAATGCCTCCTCCTAGCTGCAAGCCTGATTGCCAATGCTACTATCACTTCTTCTCCCTTAGGGACAAATCCCTCTCTATTCTTGGCCATGCTCATGCCTCTGTGGGAGAAAGATGATTCATCTTATCTATAATTATCCAGAAAACTTATTTTTCTTCTCTTTCTCCTACCACACAGCATTACTTTTGCTCTCAAAATGTATTGATTTCAGGTACCATAAAATGTCCACAGAGGAATTTCTTCTAGGGTATTGAGAGTCTCCACTGTGTGCATGCCTCCAAACATGTCCAGACTTCTCTTTCTAGTGATAGTCACACTGCAACTAATCCCACATGGACTAACCAAGTTCTACTGAGTTTTCCCCAAGAACAGGTATCCTAAGGCTGCCTTTCTGTCTATCATGGTAGGCCACAGCTAAACCCAATACCTTATTTGTGGGGCTGTTGCTTGAGTACAGGCATAAGTCCTGTTGGGCAGAGTTGTGGATCTCAGGTGACTGCCAGGGCTTAGGGAGGCAGAAGTATAGGAATTTGACTGAGTTCACTCCATTTGGCGCTAGGCAGATGCTAGGCTGAAAAGCCACCAGTACTTTGCCCAGGTGTGGAGAGGTCTTAGCCTGAAGTCCCACGGGGGCAGGTCTCCTGAGTGAGGGTCTCTGGACTGACATGGATGACAGGGAGACTGGTGGTCTCTGTCTTTGAGTTCCCAGACACCGCTGGGAGCTGCAGAAGAACTGAGACATGAGGGCATACAGGCTGTACTGGCCCACAGCTGAGAGAGAAGAGGGGAGAGAAGCCTACCCCCGGCAGTGTCCCATGGGTAGAGACTCTTGGTTATGGCACTCGATTGGCTGGCTCAGCTAGCTTGTTTGAATTGGCAACCTCCTCAGTGGGAGATTAAGCAGCAGCTCGGTAGTCTAAGGTCCCCTCCACAGCTCTCCACTGCACTCCCCAAAGACACGAGCAAGTCCATGGTTTTAAAAGGTTTATTGTCTTGGCAAAAAGTGAACGTGGCTGCACTCCTTTCTCCATTCTCAGGGCAGACCTGAGTTAAATAGGGAGGGAGAAGGGAGGAGGGTCTGGGAAGGAATGCTTAATTGACTATGCCTTCTGGCCTTCAGGTATCTCATTAATATGGAAATCTCTTGAGACTGAGGCCTATAGTCAAGACCTCTACCTGTGCTGGGTGACACAAACCTCTCTTTGGGAGGGGCTGTGGAGGGCTGAAGCTAAGTGAAGAGAACCAGGGGCCCAGGAGCAAAGCCTAACACCTTCTATCACATTAGGGTCCAGGGTTCGAGGCCTGTGCTAGACCAGGTGCCCAGGTGCATCTCACAGCCCACTGCTTCAAATTGATGGGCATGGCTTTGGCTTATGGTATGCTTTGAACCTTGCTTCTCATTGCCTAGGATTTTGAAACCAAGATTTAGCTCACTCCACCACTATGTCTTTTCCTTCTCTTCATTAGATTTCTTCCCTTGCTTAGCCCATGTCTCTGCAGCAACACAGAGCCTTAGACATGCCAACAGTAGAAAAATGAGATATCTGCTTATTTCTCAGGGAAAAATGATGATATTGCATCAATGAATATGGTTTGGGTGAAGAAAATGTTAACAAATTGAACCAATTATCAAATGAGATTGTTTTAATCTTTTTTTAAATTGGATATTTTATTTATTTACATTTCAGATGTTACCCCCTTTCTCCATTCTCTACCCCAGGAACCCCCATCCCACCCCCTCCTCCTGCTTCTATGAGGGTGTGTCTCCAACCACCCATCCACTCCCACCTATCCGCCCTCGAATTATTCCTCACAGGGGCATCCAGACTTCACAGGACAGAGGACCTTCTCTCCCACCTATTCCCCAAATGGCAATCCTCCATTACATATATAGCTGGAGCCATGGGTCCCCCCATGTGTACTCCCAGGCTGGTTGTTTAGACCCTGGAAGCTCTGGTTGGTTGGTATTGTTGCTCTCCCCATGGGGCCGAAAACACCTTCAGCTCCTTCAGTCTTCTGAACTTCTCTATTGGGAACACCTTGATCAGTTCAATGGTTGACTGTGAGCATCCACCTCTGTATATATCAGGTTCTGACAGAGCCTCTCAGGAGACAGCTATATCAGGCTCCTGTTAGCATGCACTTGCTAGCATCCACAACAGTGTCTGCATTTGGTGACTGCACATGGTATGGATCCCCAGGTGGGGCAGTCTTCAGATGGCCTCTTCTTCAGTCTCTGCTCCACACTTTGTCTTCATATTCACTCCCATGAGTATTTTGTTACTCCTTCTATGAGGGACCAAAGCACCCACACTTTGATCTTTCTTCTTCATGAGCTTCATGTGGTCTGTGAGTTATATCTTGGGTATTGTGAATGTTTGGACTAATATCCACTTATCAGTGAGTGAATACCATGTGTGTTCTTTTGTGATTGGGTTATTTTACTCCAGATAATATTTTCTATTTCCATCCACTTGCCTAAGAATTTCATGAATTCATTGGTTTTGTTTGCTTGTTTGTTTGTTTTTAAATAGAAACAAGTCTTTATTAAGTAATTTTTAATAAAAAATAAAATAAAACTCTTATAATTCTCTTTACAGCAAATATATAATATCAGTGCTTTGGCCACCTTAAGTTAAAGGCCCTTTATCATAAAATATATGGTTTAAATAGCTGAGTAGTACTGCATTGTGTAAATGTACCATATTTTTGTATCCATTTCTCTGTTGAAGGACATCTGTGTTCTTTCCAGCTTTTGGCTATTATAAATAAGGCTGCTATGAACATAGTGGAGCATGTGTCTTCTTACATGTTGGAACATCTTGTGGGTATATGCCCAGTTGTGTTATAGCTGAATATTCAGATAGTATTATGTCTACTATTCTGAGGAACTGCCATACTGATTTTCAGAGTGGTTGTACCAGCTTGCAATCCCGCCAACAGTGGAGGAGTGTTCCTCTTTCTTCACATCCTCGCCAGCATCTGCTATCACCTGAGTTTTTGATCTTAGCCACTCTGACTGGTGTGACGTGGAATCTCAGGGTTGTTTTAATTTACATTTCCCTGTTGACTAAAGATTTTGAACATTTCTTTAGGTGCTTTTTGACCATTCAAGTTTCCTTAGTTGAGTATTCTTTGTTTAGCTCTGCACCCTATTTTTAATAGGGTGATTTGGTTGTCTGGAGTCTAATTTCTTGAGTTCTTTGTATATGTTGGATATTAGCCCTCTATTGGATGTAGGATTGGTAAAGATCTTTTCACAATTTGTTGGTTGCAGTTCTGTCCTATTGACAGCGTCTGAAGATAGAAATTGAAGATTTCAGAAGATGGAAAGATCTCACATACTAATCTATTGGCAGGATTAATATAGTAAAAAATGGCCATCTGGCAGAAAGTAATCTACAGATTCAATACAATCCCCATCAAAATTTCAACTCAATTCTTCATAGAGTTACAAAGAGCAATTTGCAAATTCATTTGGAATAACAAAAAGCCGAGGACAGCAAAAACTATTCTCAACAATAATAGAACTACTTGATGAACCACCATCCCTACTCTCTAGCTGTACTACAGAACAATAGTGATAAAAATTGTATAGTACTGGTACAGAGACAGGCAGGAAGATCAACAGAATAGAACTGAAGACCCAGAAATGATCCCACACATTTATGGTTCCTTCATCTTTGACAATGGAGCTAAAACTATCCAGTGTAAAAAAGATAGCATTTTCAACACATGGTGCTAGTTGAACTGACAGTCATCATGTAGAAGAATGTAAATCAATCCATTCTTATCTCCTTGTACGAAGCTCAGTCCATGTGGATCAAGCATCTTCATGTAAAACGAGATACACTGAAACTAATAGAAAAGTAAGTGGGGAAGAGCCTTGAATACTTGGGGACAGCGGAAAAGTTCCTGAACAGAACACCAATGGCTTATGCTCAAAGTTCAAATTAAGTTCTTGAAAAGACAACTCTTAACTCTAACCACCGTGGCCCATGCAAGAGAAACAGAAAATGGCTTTAGACCTCAAGAAATTTAGTCCACCAGCTAACACAATCACAATGGATGTACCTGGGAAAGTAGAGTCCCTAGGACTACATGTCCAGAGGACTTCCTGCTGTTATACACCTTCACCCTTTAAGCGAGTTCTCAGCCCCTCACTTGGCATGATCATTGACACTTACAATAATGACAATTGACCTTTTTCAAAACATTTCTGCTTGAGCAGATTCAGAATTCTACCACTGCCCTTGGATAAAACATGATGCTCATCCAACAGATAAACAAACTTGATTTTTGTTCTACAAGCAAGTTAGTATGATTTTAGGAATAAAGGAAATGTGCTTTGTGACTTCTTCTAAGACAGTTGTCTGCTTTATTACTTTTTAACCATAGGTTGAATGTGTACTATACAATGTAAGAATCTATTCTATTATCTAAATAAAGATCTTCATGGAGGTACTTCTTGAAGTGGGTACAGAGTCAACTTAATAATGAAATTTTTATGTGTCTATGCCTTTTCAATGTCACTATTACAAATATGAGCCACACACTACCACAGTGGGCTTTCTTTTAATAAAAAAAAATTGTATTTACTTAGGAGCATTTAGAATGTCAACAAAACAGCCACATTTTTTTTTCAATTACAGAGTGGTATTCAGTTAACAGAAAAACAATTATCTTCGTATAAGCTGCATCAGAGACAACTGAAGATGGAAAAAAAACCCAAAAATAAAACCAAAAGAAAAGAAAAACAAAAACCAAACTACTGTCCCCATATATAACTAATTTGTGCTGTGCACCAACAAGAACCTGCTTTAAATTTCCCTGCCAATTTACAACCCCCAGACTGTACCAGACAAGGTTAGTGGCTATTGAGAATATCACCAGGACAGGGCTATCTAAAGACACATTTGGTAGTGTGTTAACTATACAAAAAAAGACACTGTACAGTTTAAAAACAAATCTTACACAGCCTTACATTTCAATTTTTTTTCTTTAAAAGGAGTCAGTTGTGTACAGGGGGGTTAATGCTTTATAGACAAGAAAAAAACTGTGCTAGAACCAACTTATTCATCATCATCATCTTCTTCATCTTCATCTTCCTCTTCTTCCTCCACTTCCTCATCCTCTTCATCTTTCTCATCATCTTCCTCTTCCTTCTTTTTCTTGCTCTTTTCAGCCTTGACTACCCCCTTTTTTGCTGCATCAGGTTTTCCTTTAGCTCTGTAGGCAGCAATATCCTTCTCATATTTCTCCTTCTGCTTAGCAGCCTTCTTCTCGTAGGGCTGCTTGTCATCTGCTGCAGTGTTGTTCCTCATCTCTCCTAGCTTCTTTGCAACATCACCAATGGATAAGCCAGGATGTTCGCCTTTGATTTTTGGGCGGTACTCAGAAAAGAACAAGAGGAAGGCCGAAAGAGGCCTCTTGGGTGCATTGGAGTCCTTGAACTTCTTTTTGGTCTGCCCTTTGGGAAGGATGTAGGTTTTCATTTCTCTTTCGTAACAAGCCTTGTCAGCCTTTGCCATATCTTCAAATTTCCCCTTTTCTTTAGCAGACATAGTCTTCCACCTCTCTGAGCACTTCTTGGAGAACTCTGAGAAGTTGACAGAAGCATCTGGGTGCTTCTTTTTGTGCTCCTCTCTGCAGGTTTGCACAAAGAATGCATATGAGGACATTTTGCCTCTCGGCTTCTTAGGATCTCCTTTGCCCATGTTTAGCTGATTTTCCTCCGCGAAGCACAGAGTCGCCCAGTGCCTGTCTGGCTCTCGCTTGTCCCGGTGCTGTCTCTATGGAGCTCAATGTACTGCAATGGCTGACAGTGGGCTTTTTTTTTTTCCTCTAAGCAATGGAGGGTTCTACTGAATGACTGTCTCATCTCCTCACACAATTATTACATCTTTATCAATACAGAACAATGGTAATTTACTGATAGTTGAGTTTAGACTATAGAGTTATTTTGTTTTCTGCTGATACTGCTTATTGTTTTAAGAAAGCTTAATGAAAACATCATATGTAAATTTGAAATCTGGAGATATTCCTTGGTGGTTAAGGGCACATACTGCCTTATAGAGTACTGGAGGATGGATGGTTCCCAACACTCAACTCACAATTGTCTGTAACTCCAGATGCAGTGTCTGAGATCTCTTCTGGACTCTAGAAGTGCTACAATTACATATATACATACTTCCACTTAGAAAACCACATATATACATATTTAAAAATAAGAGTATTTTTTAATATTTCTTCCTTAATTTCCACATATATCCATGAGTCTGAGGGTACTGGTTTAATAAAGATATCTGATATAGTGTTGATTGTTCCAAGTCTCTCCTTTTGTGTACATTGTCCAGTTGTGGGTTGAGGGTTAATTATTATCTTTTGCAAGAAGCTTTTTTGACCAGCGTTGATCAATACACTGATCTATAGGCACAGCAATATGTATTTAGAAATTTTGCTTGTTTGTTCATTTTTGCTATGTTCTGAAGCAAAATAATGTAGTAGATTTTCCAAAAGGGATAGTTACTTATTTAGTCTCAGGCTCTTGATCTTTTTAGCAGTGTCAAGTATGAGTTTTATCTCATGTAGGGTTTGGGGGCACCACAAATGACAATATGATTTTCTAGAATGTACTCCACGTTCAACAGAGATGATACACATATGAACTATCCCAAACACTAACAACATGAGACATCCACTGGCAAAAACCCAGAAAAATATCAACGTTATACAGGAAGAACTTTTATTAAAATTTTTTCTAATATCTGGATCGACATTTCAAAGATGAAGTCATTCAAATTATCAAATGGGAATGAGTAGAAGGCAGAGACACATGAGGGTTTCCTGGGACTGGATGGGCTCAAAGTACAGTCAATGCATGTATGAAATCTTCACGAACATAATCAACATTTCCAACAACTTGAGGAATAGGAAATAGTACCATTGTGCTCCTAGTACATTACATCTGAAGCTTACTTTTCATGAAGACTCATTTTCCTGCCTAACTCAGGATGGATAGATGTCACTCCAGCATCTAGAGTATTTTCTTCTTCTCACAGCTCTGTCTGTACTTCTTTAGCCTCAAAACTAAATGTCTGCATTTCAGAAGAGCTCCTCTTCATTATGGTCTAGACTTGAAGATTTTTTTTATAGACTTGAAGATTTTGATAGTACTCATAATAACATGATTTTTGATTACAAATAATTTAGTTTATTATACCATATATTTAAAAAGATATAATTTCTCCTAAACTGAAGAATCAATTTGCACAAAATCATTTAAATGCAAAATACAAGTGAACTGAATCTGTAAAAAATTTAAATTAAATATATTTAATAATCTGAAAATTTTCTGAACTATTTATAATTTGGAATTTCTGCAAAAACAGTGCCATGCACTGTGAAACCAATATGTGGAGATGTATATCATTAGGACATTAGAAATCACAAACCTCAGGGACTTAGGGGTATATTAGAGTTTTGGTATCTTTATGTCATTTATGTTGAAATAAAACAACAAGGGCTTGCATATATGCATAAGTTTATGCTTTTTAATATGTGAATCTTTATTTAAATGAATATTTTATTTTTCAGTTTCTGCAAGGCCTCTTGTACATCTTTGTTCCTCAAGCTATAAATTAGAGGGTTGAGCATGGGGATCACCAGGGTATAAAAAAGTGAAGTGATTTTATCCTGATCCAAAGAGAAAGCAGAAGCAGGACGAAAATACATGAAGAGCAGTGTTCCCTGGAAAATGGCAACTGCAGTTAAATGAGAGGCACAAGTAGAGAAAGCTTTGAACCTCCCATTAGTGGAGCAGATTTTTAAGACTGATGAGATGATATAACAATAGGAGACCAGGACTCCTGAGATGGTGCTCAATTCAATCAAACCAAAAATAATAAAGGTAATTAACTCATTCATCTTTGTATCTGAGCAAGATAGTACCAGGACAGGAGGGATATCACAGAAAAAATGATTAATCTCATTAGATCCACAGAAACACAATCCAAAGGTCATTAGAGTGTGTATCACAGTATCTATCATTCCTACTAGGTAAACTCCAACCAGAAGTTGGTAGCAAAATGTACTGGACATGTCTACTACATACATCAGAGGATTGCTGATAGCCTTGTACCGATCAAAGGCCATCACTGCCAGTAGCATGCACTCAGCATCTACAAAGATACAGGTGAAAAAAAATTGCAGTGCACATCCAACAAAAGGAATGTGTTTGTGCTTTGCCATTAGGTCCACCAGCATCTTTGGTCCAACAGCAGTGGAATAACACAGATCTGAGAAAGAGAGGTGACTGAGGAAGAAGTACATTGGTGTGTGAAGTTGGGGATCCAGTTTAATCAAAACAATCATTCCAATATTTGCCACAAGAATAATGAGATAGATGAGAAGAAATACAATGAATAGAACCACTTTCATGTTAGTGTCATTAGTGATTCCCAGTAAAACAAATTCAGTGTTTGAGGAGCAGTTTCCATCATCCATTCTTCTTTGTTCTTTGCCTGGATAGATGCAGAAAGCATTAAAACAATAGACTAAAATTTAATCTATCTAACCAAGAAAATTGTAGTCAGCATTCAGAATCTAATTTAATTTTGTAACATATATTTTGTATATTCATACAACACAAATCACTCTTCAAATGACATGATCACTAAAAATTCTTGAAAATATTTAATGGAGAGTTGATCATGTTTTCATCTAAATTAAAAAATAATTCTTGACACACAATTTTTATGCTCATTCTAAGATTGTAGAATTGAAAAGCATAGTATTTGTTACTAGATCATGATTCCCATAAAATAAACAACAAAAGGATATATGAAGTCCAAAAGTATAAAAAAAAAGTTCTTAAAATTGAACTGAAGGATCACACTTTATATGAATATTAAAAAATAGTCATAGTTTAACTTCTCATCATAGAATAAAATACAAATAAATTCATAGAAATTTCTATGTTATAGTTGTGCTACATTTTGTTAATGACACATATTTCATTAAATCATTTGTCACTTGTTATCACTCATTGTTTTTATGATCTGAATATAGGAATTACCAGATTCCAAACACTGAATTTGCATGAAAGAAGATTATCAAGCCAATGTAAAAAAAAGTTGTTATACAATACTTCTGTATCATTGATTTATCATTAACCAGATGATACCTATAAATATCAGGAGCTTCTGAAGAACACATCTTCGGTTATTTGTGTTAATCTTTGCTTTTATAGGTATTATGTCAGAGTTGATAAATTATTTTATAAACAATTGATAAACTGTTTATAAACTTGATAAATTAATTTGTTCATAAATTAATTTGAGTTTTCTGTACTAAGTCATTATGGCATATGGTTCTTATGGAGTTTACACAGAGTTTCATTTGTAACGTTTTTATTTTATTAGTATTTGGCAAAAAATTGTAAAAAAAAATACATATTCTTATCACTTACAGAGTTATTTTACAAAGAAATTGTGATTACTTAAGAGTCATAAAATTCTTTATAAAATTATATAAGTGGCAAATCAAGTCAGTTAAATTGATACAAGTGTAGCAAGAAGACCCAATGGCCATTAGAATTTAGTCTGTTTTTTAACTGACACAAGGTATATTATTGTTTTTTGGCATATTCTTCTGAACTTGATAATGCAGAACTTGATTACTTGGATAAAGAAAGAAAGATATCTTTTCCTGTATTGTTTAAATGTAGATGTTGAGAAACTTACCTCAGATATTTCTTCTGCCTTTATCTCCAGTACCTGGACAATATGTCCATCACACTGTTTTTCTGTCATGCTGTTGGCTTTTAAACATGTTAGAGTCGGTGTTCACTGTTCTGTATGTAAGCAGGATTAATTAGATTCCCATCTCAGCTTTTTCTCTGAGGAATACTGCCAGAGCTTTGATCAAGGCTGAACTTTTAATTCTGTATCCTGGTTAATAAATGGATGTATATCAGATGCTACACAGAACTTATTCATAAGATGTATAGCATTTAGTAAAACCAAACATCCAATAACCAAACTGAAATATGTTTTTTATAATGGTCATATTTTCTATCTCATTTCTTTTCTTTCTGCAACAAACTCCTCAATTCTGGTGATCTTAAGCAATGCTTCTCATTAAAAGTTTTTCTCTTCTTTCACAACTCCACTGCACTTAATCATGTCTATAAAATGTTTCATCTGTACTCATTACTTTTTGTATGGCCATAAAGAGTGGGTCTTGTTTGATTTTATCTTCATGGCATATAGGTGTGGTTATACAGTATTATCTATAAATAATAGATCAGTAAAAGTATCATGTTGATTATTTTCAAGTAGATACACTGGTGAATGATTATTAAGAATAAGAATAAAATTGTGTGAGGTAAAATGATAACTTCAAATGCAAGTACATAGTACATTTGAGGAAAATGTAGAGTGTAACTCATTTACCAAATAATTTAGTTGTTCTTACTTAAATCAATGATTTGAAAATTAGGAAAATCAGAATTGTGACATTTCTGGGGTATTAAAAAATGCACTCTCCAATTACTAATATGATATTATACACTCTTGATATGGTCTTAGTATTTTGATATCTATGTCATTGCATTCTCATTTGGATAGAAATCTAGATACTGTATTTATATTTTGTTACATAAAATATTTTGGTCATTTTCTTCTGTATAGAATACCTTTTATCACCTCCTTTTCCCTCATCAAAGGCATTTCAGGATAAAATTGACAGGTCAAAATACAGATTAGAGGTGGGTATGGTAACAGTAGTGATATTTTGTTACATAATATTTAGTGCAGTGTGATATCATTGAATTCAAAATGTATAATTTTTCTATCCCAAATGAGGATATGAGATCTGTAAGTAATAAAACTGTTCTGGAATTCTATGCCCAAGGTGTTTGTTTTATCCCAAATACCAAATATCAGGAGTCCTAATTAAATAGTTATCATAGATAATGAAAATAAAGAAACACACAAAACAAAAATAAAACACAAAACAGTCATGCCTACAGAAGAAAATCTTGAGTATTACCATGAAACATCTTACTATATACTCCACCCCCTATTGTGATCTAAACAACTGTTTTGTTAAAAGAGAATGGAGACATAGCTCACATCGCATCTCTGTCACTCTGCAAAATTGAACCAGTCATTGGAATGAAGAGGGACATTTTGAAAGGCAACAAATTGAGCTCTAAAATTGTAACTTTATCTTACATGTATATTTCAGTTTCTTTATCCTGAGTTTATACTGTTATGTCATGCTGCACAATTATTAGGAGCATAATAAGTTACATAACTGCCTTGATAATGAACAGCATACCATCTGTGGAGAAGGCTCCCTGAATAGTCACTTTGTAAGGCATAGTCCATTTCAGGATACTCACATTTACTGTGTTATAATTCACGATAGTACATCCATTTACATTTTGTCTTAAAATGACTAGTTTACATTTAGTAAATTACTGTAAATATAAATCTTCTATACAAAATAGCATAACATTGATCAGCATAAACTGATGTGTCACACAAATCATCCAGAGAATTCCATTTATAGAATTCTTATTAAGTAGTAAGTATCCATGTAGTTTTATAAACATCCTTAATGCTAGAATTTCTCCCCAAATACCATGACTTTGCTACTTTCCCCTCAGCTCCCTCTGTCTATCTATATTTTGCCCCTCCTATTATCCTTCTCCCTATTAACACCATACTGTGTTTTTCCATATCCTTCCTTAAAATATGTCGCTTCCCCACCCATAATACCTTTGGGAGTTCCCTGACTTCTATAGATATCCTAAGTTAAACAAAAGTTAAACAAAAGAAACAAAAACACTAAAGAGTTGAAGCAATATCCACTTTAAGGTTTTTTTTCCTTTAATTAATTTATTCACTTTATATCCTGACTGCTCTCTTCCTTCCATCCCCCCCCCCTTCCTCTCTGAGAGGGTGGGCACTTTATCCCCCCCTTGGGTATCCCTCACACTGGAGCATTAAGTCTCTGCAGGGTTAGGGACATCCTCTCCTACTGAGGCCAGACAAAGCAGCCCAGTTGGGGAACTGACTCCACAGGCAGCTAACAGCTTTAGGGACAGCCCCCACTGCTCCAGTTGTTAGGGCAGTCACACAGAGACTAAGCTGCACATCTTCTGGGCATCTCAGTCCAGCTCATGTATGCTCATTGATTGGTAGCTCAGTCTCTGGGAGCCCCCAGGAGTTCAGGTTAGTTATCTCTGTTCATCTCCATGTGGAGTTTCTATTCCCTTGTGTCCCTCAACACTTTGCTGAACACTTCCATAAGAGTACCCAAGCTTCATCTAATGTTTGACTGTAGGTCTCTGCATCTGTTTCAGTCAATTTCTGGGTAGAACCTCTTAGAGACTAATTATGCTACCCTCCTTTCTGAAGGGATTGGTGCTTGCCCAAGGGATGGGTCTAAATTCTTGCCGGGTATTGTTTGGCCATTCTCTCAGTCTCTGCTCTGTCTGTGTCCCTGAATTTTTTGCACACCCCAAAAGACATGGTATATATTCATTTATAAGTGGATATGAGGCTTACAGTACAAGATACCAGTACCATGCTCCACAGACTCATAGAGCCTAAACAAGAAGAGAAGCCTAATTTAGGATGTTTGAATCTTATTTAGAAGGCAGCACAAAATAGTCATAGGAGACAGATGGAGAGAGGGAACTGGGTGGGAGTGTGGTTGGGGATAAATGGGTAGGGTGTCAAAATCACATGTGGGGAGATAAAGGAGAGAGAGCCAGAGGGCCAGAAGAATGAATGAAAATTTGAAGCTGGCAAGGGTAGGGATGGGACATCTTTAGTACATTCCAGAGACCTGGGATAGGAGAGCTTCCAAGAAGCCAATGAGGGTAACCTTAACTGTGTAGATATGGAATCTGAAGTGGCCATCTCTTGTAGTCATGTTGGAATCCCGCAATATAGGGATAAGGACACCATGCCACCCAAAGAAACCTTTCCATGTCTAAGTTCTAATGTTATTTTTATTTCCTGAGATGAAGTGGGGATGGGAGCTGTACCCAAGCTGTGGAACTACATACCTTGGGTTGGGCCCAGAACATTTTCTTCTTTGATTAAATGATCTCTAGGACTAGGCCTAGAAGCTTTAGCCTCCATACAGTATAATTTTCCAAACTGACTGTTTCAATCCAGCTTCTCTCAACTTCTGACTGAATTGTTCTGCCTGGTCTCATACTAACTTTGGCAATATGTTCTAATGTTCTGACCACTTCTCATTCTCAGGCCAGTTTTGTCTTCACTTTTGTCAAGATTCATTTTACTTTATTATCATTGTCTATTCAGACTATCAGAAGTAATGTGTTTATTCTAAGCCCAATTTTACTTCAACTGATTGCTTGGCTCAAAAGATGTCATCCCTTTGCAGATTATACTTTTTTTTTTTAACATTCTGACCAATTTTTACTCCCCCTTCTTCTCCCACTCCCTCCTTCCCACTTTTCCTACCTCCTCCTATCTACTCCTCTGTTTTTCTTGAGAAAAGGGCCAGCCTTGAAGGATATCAACTAGCCATGACACATAAAATTGCAGTATGACTAGGCAACTCTTCTATTAATGCTAGATAAGGCAACTCAGTAGGGCAAAAGGGTCCCAAAAGCAGGCAACAAAGACAGTGACAGCTCCTGCTACCACTTCTAGGAATCCAAAGAAGACCAAGCTACACATCTGTAACATATGTATAAAGAAGGTCCTAGGACAAGCCATCCTGGGTGGCAGTTCAGTCTCTACAAGCCTCTGTGGGCCCAGGTTAGTTGATTCTGTGGGTTTTCTTGTAATGTCCTTGACTTCTCTGGCTCCTGCAAGCTTTCCTGTCCCTCTTCTGTGGGATTCCCCAAGTTCCAACTAATGATTGACTGTGGGTCTCTGCATCTGTTTCCGTCAGTTGCTGTGTGAAGCCTCTTTGATAACAATTGGGCTCCACAATATTTCATGAATATAGCAGAATATCATTAGGAATCATTTCCTGACTTTTTTTTCCAGTTCATGTTGGTTTCTGCTGTGGGTCCTGGGCTATCCAGATTATTGTTTCTGGCCCCCAGGTTGTACTATTAATTATAGCCCAAATGTTCCATACTAACAGTGGCTGTCTCTGAAGGCCATTAAATCTATCCTCTTTGTAACATTCTTCCTAAAAATCTGAGAGGAACAGCTGCTTTAAAACTAACGCCAATATTAAAATTACTAAAGGTTTCTGTTTTTATTTTAGATGATAATTTTAAAATATGAAAGAAATGAACTTAATTGTAATATGATAGACCAGTTGTTTTTAATGAAAAGTAATTCTTAGTGAAAGGGTTTTATATTGATATTGGTATCACACAGGCATTGGGGTATTTTTGCATTCCTTATGTCAACATGTAGTCATCTGGACAAATTGTAGTCCACCATTAATAGAACTGTTGCATGGTACTGTTCCAGCAGATAAAACAGATTGCTAAGTCTTCTTTTTTGTTGGAAATAATAAGAGCTCAGGTGACGTTAATAAATATTTTCATTTTTGTGTAATGTTTGGAAAAAAGGATAATTATTCAAGAAACACCATGTGAATGTTGTGGCATTTATTTCACAAAACATGTTGAACTATATTTTATACAAGCCATTACAGAAAATAAAACTTTATAATAAAACTGGAGCAGAGGTCTGTCACAGCAAGTATAATATAACATTGAGAAACAAAGGGTCCACAAAGTTAATTAATTCTATGAAACTAAAAATGATGAATAGAATTGTGACCCATGTAAATGAGTAGTACATAAATAGAAGTGACATCTAACTAGAGTTAAATAGCCTGATTAGATTATAAAACTCTTAATTCCATCCCAATATCACTCTTTCTATTTCACCATAAAGCCTAGAGAGTAACATCCCTTTTGCAAATTCATCCCAATATGGAAAGTAGGTAAGAAAATAACGGGTCCCTTTTTGATGGTTTCATTTTATGTCTATCTTTTATCTTGAGATTATATCATAATGACGCCCTTTAATTCTTCCACTTCATTCCTGAAATCTTCCTATATAACCTCTTTGCTCTCTTTCAAATTCCTGGCCTCTTTTTTCATTAACTGTTGTTAACTGTTGTTATATGCTTGTATGTATATACTAATAAATTCTTAACTATAATCTGCTCAGTCTGTATAATGGTAACTAAATATGTGTTTTTAGGGGTGACCATTTACTATTTTGTAACCAATTTGTGTGCTCTTGCCTAGGGAAGACTGGTTCTCCCACTCTCATAATTTCTTAGTTGTTTCTAATTTTTTGTGTCTAGTTGAGGACTTGTGAGTTTTCCCGCCTTTACTTTGGCATGTTTGTGTTGAGCTCACATAGTTCACAATTAGCCAGTCATGTTGGGGAGATTGTATTGGTAAACATTCTGACATTCCTAGGAGACACAATCACAAAGAAAACTCCCTGATCCTTAGTTTGGGAAGTCTTTTGTAGATGAAGCCAATAATGAGATCTTAATCTATAGAGTTAAAACAGAACATCTGAAAAATACATCAACATATTGTTCAGTAAGACCTTACTTTATTTTTTTATTAATCATTTTATTCATTTACATTTCAAATATCTCCCTTCTTGGATACCCTTCATCAATAATCCCCTATCCCATACCCCCTCTCCCCACTCACCTTTGCCTCTATAAGGGTGCTCCTCCACCCACTCACTCACTCACTCACTCCTGCCTCAGCATCCCCTTATGCTACAGTATCAAACCCCCATAGGACCAAGGGCCTCCCCTCCCATTGAAGCCAGATAAGGCAATCCTCTGCTACATAGGTATCTGGATCCATGGATCCTTCCATGTATACACTTTGGTTAGTGGTTTAGTCTCTGGGAGATCTAGATAGACTGGATAGTTGATATTGTTCTTCCTATGGGGTTGCAATCCCTTTCAACTCCTTCAGTCCTTCTCCTAGCTTTTCCATTTGGGTCTCCAGGCTCAGTCAGATAGTTGACTGTTTCTGTATCTGTATTGGTCAGGTGGTGGTAGAACCTCTTAGCAAACAGCCATATCAGGCTCCTCTCAGTAAGCACTTCTTGGCATCATCAATAGTGTCTGAGTTTGGTGTGTGTAGATATGATGGATCTCTATAAGGGAGATCTCTGGATGGCTTTTCTATCAGTCTCTGTTCCATTTTTTGTCCCTTTCTATTCTTTGGAAAGGAACATTTCTGGGTAAAAAATTTTGAGATGGGTGGGTGGTCCCATCCCTCAACTGGAGGCCATGCCTATCTACAGGAGGTGGTATCTACAGGTTCTATCTCCCCTTTGTTGTGAATTTTAGCCAGGATCATCCCTGTTGGGTCCTGAGAGCTTCTCACCTCCTTGGTATCTTGGATTTTCTGCTATCCCCAGTTCCTCATCCCCCATTGCTCTATATTTCTATTTGATTTCCTGACTATCGGTACTTCTCTCTTATCCCTACCAATACCTGATCCTGCCCCACTTTTCCCCACCACCTCCTCTCTTCCTCCCAGGTCCCCCTCTCCTTCTACCTCTTGTGATTATTTTGTTTCCCCTTCTATGTAGTGTTGAAGCATCCACACTTTGGTCTTCCTTCTTCTTAAGCTTCATGTGGTTATGAAATAGATTCTGTTATGGATATACTTGAGTGTCCCATATCCTTGTCAAGGTCATATTCAGGATATTCAGCAGCAAGAGCCAAAGGCAGTACTGATACCCATTTACTGATATTTACTAATGTTGTTGTACCTGGACAATGAAATTTAACATCGATCACTGTTTGATTTAAAAAGAAAAAAGTCTGTTTTTAAAGATTAAGAGTAAAATTAAATGATTGTATCTTAGGCTTCTGATATTCTGATATTCACAGCAGTTCTGTGGAATGAAAAGACTACAGTGTCAGACACTAACCATAGATAAAACTAACTCTTCAACATCATATATACAAAGACATAAAATTCAGAATAAAAAGTTAGCTTCTTTACATTGTTTTATAAAGTTTTAATTTTCTTTCCAGGACTATTAGTTCAAACCTACTATAACAAATGAAGTGCATATGTGTATGTGTGGATCTAGTCATTGCCAAGAGGTTGTCATAAAAATGAATGTGTGAATGAAATGTGTGTGAATTTTATGACCATTGTGTCCTCTCAGTTGTTACTATAAACTGTTCATACTTTCATATTATTGAAAAAATAGTTTCTGCTGTTGTGCGTTTTATAATAGCTTGAGTTTTAGAATACAATAGAATTGACTAGAAATATCTTAATCTTTCTTTTTAATCTGTCAATCAATCATATCTATCTATCTATCATCTATCTATCTATCTATCTATCTATCTCACTGACTGTTTAGTTGTCATGTATATATTATCTATATCAACTATAATTCACTTATATTATATCTACCAATATATCTAAGTATCTTTCCTCTTCTCATCTCTATCTATCTATCTATCTATCTATCTAACTAATCTATCATCTATCAATTTACGTATATTTATTGAACCACTACCAATATGTCATCTTTGTATTAGCTGTGTGTTTATTCATGTATATATCTATCTATATCTATCTATCTATCTATCTATCTATCTATCTATCTATCTATCTCTCAAGTAACTGAATAATCCATGGTCTTCCTGGATTTAAGGCATAAAACAGCATACCTCTCACTTTCCTTGTATGTAATTAAGAGCCTGGAGGTTTTTACAGATTTATATACAGCTATGAAGACCATTATTTATGGTTATGCTTTTATCATTTCCATTTTCCTAGAGAGGTCTTAAATGCTAAAGCAATTGCTTAGGGCTTAAAATCTCAGCATCGTGAAAAATAAAAAATAATTGTGTCCAGAATTTACCATGTAATGGCATAAGTGTTAACAAAGAAATATGGTCTGTGGAAATCCATAAAGCCTAATGTAGCAAGTAAAATTTCTTCAATTTGTCTACATGAATGTTCTGTTCTGAGGTGTAAATTTTTTCACTTGCTATTTAAACACATACCTTTTTTATCTTTAATTCTTTTCTGAAAACTTTCACATAGTTATGTTTTGTTGGCAGCTAGATAATTAAAATATTCAGTGTCTTTTAACTTTATAATTTTTAAGAACACACTGGCCAAAGAAACATGTAAGCTAAAAGCAAATCTTCACTTCTTCCTCCTTTTCTCCAAATATACCCCATAAATATCACAACCATCTCTGTAGCAGGCACTTGTGTGGCCTCCCCTTATTTTCTACTTATGTCTCCAGTGTATCACACAGATCTTCTTCCCCATCCTTACTTGCCCCTAATCCATTTGTCCTACCTCCTAACCACAGCATGTGTTCACTGGGAACCACTAGCCAAGCCTGTCAGAAAAGTGAGTAGGCCAGGCAATCAGGTAGATAAGCCTCAGCATTTCACTTACACCCTCTTCTCCAAAACCAATTCCTCAGTCTCTTTCTAAATCTGTAGCATACTACCTGTTGTATTTTCTTGCTAGTCTCTGTCCACATTGCAAGGCAAATATGTAGACTGTGGTAGAGTGCCCTGCTTTCCTCCCTCGTGTGGGTCCACAAAACATTCCTTCATTTAGCCCCTTCCCATACTTAAATGCCAGCTCTAAAATCCTAGGATCTTATTCTAGAACTCTCAATGCTCAAACCTTGCAGGATCAAAAAAAAAAAAAAAAAAAAAGCATCTCTACCAGGCAACATATAACTACCACACCCTCCCAAGAATCAGAGAAGACAAAAGAAACTAAGGAAAAGAAACCCAACCAACAAAGACAAGCCCAGAAATCTATCACTACCTAGAATGAAAATCTTCCTAAAGGCAGAGGCTTAGAGAGCAACATAAAAACAATTTCCTTACGGGATATCGGCCTGTTTAAATAGATTACCTGCTCTTGATTTAACTTTGGTATACAGTATCTGTCCAGAAAATCATCTATATCATCTAGATTTTCCAGTTTTGTTGAGTATAGGCTTTTGTAGTAGGATCTGATGATTTTTTGAATTTTTCCTGCTTCTATTGTTATGTTTGATTGTGTTCATTTGGATACTGTCTCTGGGCCCTTTAGTTAGTTTGGCTAGGTGTTTATCTATCTTGTTGGTTCTCTCAAAGAACCAGCTTTTGGTTTTGTTGATTCTTTGTATTGTTCTCTTTGTTTATTATTTCTATAAAGAAAGGCCTATATAAAACTGTAGTAGATGATGTACTAGAGCTGAAAGAAGTAGAAACATACACTGAACCCAAAATCTATTACTAATTGATATCCACTTACAAATGAATATTTTTTTCTCAAAGGGAGTTTTAGAAGAAAACTAACTACTATTATGTATATGCTATATGCCCAGCAGTAGATGGCCAACAGAACATGAATTCAAGGGAATCTTTGGATAATGTAGAGTCTTTATCTCATAATGTCCTATTAGGATACTTTCTATGTTCTTCCTTTCTCTCTCTCTCTCTCTCTCTCTCTCTCTCTCTCTCTCTCTCTCTCT
>NW_021620163.1:1121030-1161512 GCF_004785775.1 Grammomys surdaster | reverse complement strand
CTCTCTCTCTCTCTCTCTCTCTCTCTCTCTCTCTCTCTCTCTCTCTCCCTCCCTCCCTCCCTCCCTCCCTTCCTTCCTTTCTTTCTTTTTCTTTCTATTACATGATTCATTTATTTACAATCAAAATGTTGCCCCCATCTGGTTCCAACTCATCAAATCCTTCATTCCCTCGCCTTGTCCCTTTGACTCTGAGTGGGTGCTTCTCCATCCCCTTCCAGGCATGTCCCTTCCCTAAGCAATCAAGTTCCTACAGGATTAAACCCAAACTCTCATATTTAGCTTAACAAAGCAGCCTGCTGTACATGTGTGCTAACAGCCTCAGACAAGCCTATGTATATTCTTTGGTTGGTATCTTAGTATCTGAGAGCTCCCAGGGGTCCAGGTTAGTTGACATTGTTGGTCTCCCTATGTGGTGGCCATCCCCTTAGGCTTCTTCAATCCTTCCACTAAATCTTCCATAAGAGTTCCTGAGGTCAGTCCTATGGTTGGCTGTAAATATCTGAATCTGTCTCAGTCAGATGCTCATAGAGCCTGCTAGAGGACAGCCATGCTAGCCTCCTGTCTGCAAGCAAAATGTAGCAACAGTAATAATGTCAAGGTTTGGTTTCTGCCCATAGGATGGATCCCAAGTTGGGCTGGTCACTGGACTGCCTTTCCTTAAGATTCTAATTCATTTTTGTCTTGCATTTCTTTTTAGACAGGAATAATTTTGGGTCAAAAATCTTGAATGTGGGTTGGTGCCCTCATCCCTCCACTGGGTCCCTGTCTAACTATTGGATATTTTCAATTTCCATCTCCCCATGTTGTGCATTTTGGCTAATGTTATCCTCATTGAGTCCTGGAACCTCTCATATTTTATGTCTCTGGGAATATCTAGAGGTTCCCCAACTTTTTACCCTTGCAGCAGCATATTTCCATCCACTCTCCTGGCCTTCTGAGCTTCACTCCTGTCTCTCCTCATACCTGATCCTGCCCCTCTGTCTATTCTGTCCTCCCTCACATAGGTAACTCCATCCTTCTGTCTCCCATGGTTATTTTGTTCCCCCTTCTAAGTGGGATTGAATGACTTTTACTTGGGCCTTCTTGTTTCACTTCTTTGGTTCTGTGGAATATACAATGGTATTTTGTACTTTTTGGATATCACCCCCTTTTTAGTGAGTATATACCATTCATGTTCTTTTGGCTCTGATTACCTCACTTAGGATATGTTCTAGTTCCATCCTGTAAAATTCATAACACCCTCATTTTTAATAACTGAATAGTATTCCATAGTGTAAATGAACCACATTTTCTGTACCCATTCTTGTTGAGGGACATCTGGGTTGCTTCCAGCTTCTGGCTATTATGAGTAAGACTGCTATGAACATAATGGAACACATATCCTTGTGGTATGGTGGAACATCTTTTGGGTGTATACCCAGGAGTAGTATAGCTGAGTCTTAAGGTAGAGAGGACTTCCAATTTTCTTTTTCTTTTTCTTTCTTTCCTTTTTTTCTTTTTCTTTCTTTCTTTTTTTTTTTTTTTAGAAACTGGCAGATTGATTTCCAGAGAGGTTGTACCAGTTTGTCATCCCACTAACTATGGAGGGGTGTTTTTCTTGATCCACATCCTTGCCGGAATGTGCTGTTTCTTTAGTTTTTTATCTTAGCCATTCTGATTGGTGTAAGGTGGGATCTCATGGTCATTTTGATTTACATTTCCCTGATGACTAAAGATGTTGAACATTTCTCTAATTGCTTCTTGGCCATTTTAGATTCTTCTGTTGAGAATTTTCTGTAAAGTTCTATACCCCAATTTTAAATTGAGTTATTTTGATTTATTTTTGTTTGTTTTCTTTTCTGAAGTATAAATTGTTGAGTTATTTATATATTTTGGATATTAGCCCTCTATCAGATGTAGGGTTAGTAAAGAATTTTCAAGATCTGTAGGCTCCCATTTTATAAGACTGATAGTGTCCTTTGCCTTACAGAAACTTTTCAGTTTCATGAGGTCTCATTTATCAATTTTTGATCTTAGAAATTGAGCCATTGGGGTTCTTTTAAGGAAATTTTCCCCTGTGTAAATGTTTTCAAAGCTGTTTACCATTTTTTTTGTTTTATTAGATTCAGAATATCTGGTTTTATGTGAGGTCCTTGATATACTTGGGCTTGAGCTTTGTGCAGGGTGATAAATATGGGTCTGTTTGCATTCTTCTACATGGAGACATACAGTACAACTAGCACCACTAGTTGAAGGTACTTTCTTTTATTTTCACTGCTTGTTTGGCTTCTTTGTCAAAGATCAAGTGTCCATAGGTGTGTGGGTTTATTTCTGCATCTTCAATTCTATTCTATTGATGTACCTCTCTCTCTCTCTCTCTCTCTCTCTCTCTCTCTCTCCCTCTCTCCCCCAAGACTATGTGTTATTTTGTTTTGTTTTTTACCACTATTGCTTTGTAGTCCGCTTTGATATTAGGGGTGGTGATTCCTCCAGAAGTTCTTTTATTGTTCCAAATTGTTTTGACTATCCTAGATATTTTCCATGAAGTTGAGAATTGCTCTTTCCATGTTTCTGAAGAATTGTCTTGGAATTTTGTTGGGGATCACATTCAATTTGTACATAGATTGTGGTAAAATGGCCATTTTTACTATGCTAATACTACATATTCATGAGCATGGGAGATCTGTCCGTCTTCTAAGTTCCTCTTTGAGATCTTTTATCAGAAATATGGAGTCTTGTCATACATATATTTCACTTGCTTAGCCAAGAGTTACATCATGTTATTTTATATTATTTGTAGCTATTGTGAAGAGCATTATTAGACTGGATTCTCATGGGAGGGCAGATGGGGAGGAACTTGTAAGTGTAGAACAAAAGGAAAGTGTAATTGGGATATATAATATGAAAAGTGTTCTCTTTTTGATAAAAGAAATACATATATTATAATGGAAAATGGTGTTCCTCTGGTTTTTGCAAGCATTCAAAGTAAGGGCCATATGTTCTCAGGAAGCTGATTTGATCTTTTAGTGCTTCAGTGACATATCACAGAAAGATAAAAAAAAAGTAGGGAGAATTAACAAAACTACATTATTTATTTCTATATTGTTAAATTTGTGTTCTGTAACTTTTTATACTATTTAAATATGTACTATGTTAACCTATTAATAAATATATATTTAATTTACTAACATGTTATAAGTGTTCAATATCTGTGTTCTGACATTTTATGACTTTTACATTTCTGTTTCTGTCTACTTAATTGATATGGAATGGTATGAGAGCGAAGACATCTTTACAATCTACATTGCAGGTATAGCTTTTAAGAAACTGAATTAAACTAAATACTTGATTAAGGATGTGAATATCTTGTACCAGAGAGCAGTGTTTCACTGTGACTGGTATAGAAAGAAAGGAGGAAACATGGAGAGCCTGACTGTTTGTAACTCCAGCCCACAAGGACTGTATATCAGGATCTTACTATGCTTGTTTTTCTTGTGTCAACTTGACATACAATATAGAGGTATCTGAAATGAGCAAACAGTTGAGAAAATGTCTTCATAAAATCTAGATGTAACATCCACTGTTAGAAATGAGGCCTGCTGGTAAGTGTGTTTGAAATACCCAGTTGGACTCCACTGAAGAAAACTAATTTTTCCTTTAGGTGACTGTCAACTAGAGACAACTTTTTGGTTAGCAATGGACTCTTAAGCCAACTTACCCTTCTCAGCAGTGGGTATTCATCTGGTTCAGGGAAGTAGTAAAACCTTTTTGGCTTACTAGGCAAAGTATTGTTTGTTAACTTTTAAGCTGATTGTTTCTGAGAGAAGTAACAGGGAGGTGTACAGGTAGAATTCTAGTACATTGAGATATCAGAGCATAAATAATTCAATAACTCTTTGGCTTGTTAGTAACATTCTTCAGGACTAGTTATGGATAATTACTTCTGGAAAATATAATCTGAGAACCAAAGTTTAATTGCACTTATGAGCAAAATGGAGACTCAATACAAAATTACAGTTATATTAAAAGGAGGACAGGCCTCAACAATAACCATTCTTTAAACTACTCAACATACTTTCTGTGTGAATACTTCCTTAGTTACAATTGAGGCATTCTGTAATTCTTTAAATGTTTTACTCAACTTTGATCTGTTTTTCCAGTTTTGGTTTTCTAATGATTTATTCAATATATAATTTAGACCTCATGCTTAGAGGAGATAATCCAGTGACATGTAACACTAAATTGTTGTGTTTTAGAAATCTGTATTTCCTCAGATAATGCTATTTTCTCTGTTCACTATTGTAGGTAATTTAGGCTGAATAGAAAAATCTCTGTACAAGAAAAGTTCCCAAAGTGAGGGAAAAGTTCAAAGTTGGAATCTTACTCAGCTCTGTGTTCAACATACTGTTTTAGCAGGGATAAAATAGGTATTTAATAAGACCATAAATATTATAAAAATATCTAAATATAAGGAATTTTCATAATCAGTCATTGAAGGAGACTTACACAAAAGACTTACAGTCCTTTGTGTTCCTGGGCTGGTGGCCATAGGAAGCAAACCACTAAGGAACATAGCTCCTTGGCTTCTGCCTTAGCTCCTGTCTCCGGAATTGTACCTGTCCTGACTCCCTAGCAAATAGTAATAAGAAAATGTAAACTAAACAAACCATTTTTCTCTAAGTTGCTATTTGATTTTAGTTTTTGTCACAACAATAGATACCCTAACTAAGATGCATAATTTTTTTCTTAAATAAAAGTCTAGCATGGACATGTTGAGACTATTTTCTTAAATATGTACTCTACCACACAGCCATATATTTATGTATAAGAAGAAGAAGCAACTCAAATTAAAGGTCAATGAACTGAAAAAATAGTCCACCTCTCTCTCTCTCTCTCTCTCTCTCTCTCTCTCTCTCTCTCTCTCTCAACATGGGACTCAATTAGCCTAAACACGAAGTTTATAGTACCAATTTTTATTCCACGAGTATATAACATAGACTTGAATTATCTGCCTGGTTTGTGGAGAAATTTAGTGTATACACGTATAGAAAAATGTAGTAAATCACAATATAATATATTTTAAACTGATAAGGACAAAAGAAATACTTTAAAGTTGAATTGGTAATAAAAGCTTCCTAACATGAAAATTAAATATTAGTAAAATACACTAACACAGTAGGATATATTTAGAATCTAAAGCAATAGTTTTATTATTAGGATGTGCTATATAAATTCAGATTATTGTACAAACTGATATTATTGATTCATGAGAATCCTGGAATATAAAATAGCTACCATAAATGCATTTGTGTACATGTAAGATATTCTTAAAGCCATCTTTTACTTCTGAGCCTGACCAGGGCTTCTTTTACATCTTTGTTCCGTAGACTGTAAATCAGAGGGTTTATCATAGGGATAATGAGGAGGTAAAAGACTGACGTCATTTTGTCTTGGTCTAGAGAGTAGGTAGAACTTGGTCTGAAATACATGAAGAGCATGGTCCCTTGGAAAATCCCAACTGCAGTCAGGTGAGAGGCACAGGTAGAGAAAGCTTTGAACCACCCACCAGTAGAACTAATCTTTAAGACTGAAGAGATGATGTAACAGTAGGATACAAGGACTCCTGAGATGGTGCTTAGTTCAATGAAACCAAAAAGAGTAAATAATACCAGTTCATTGACTTGTGTATCAGAACATGAAAGAAGTAAGACTGGAGGTAAATCACAAAAGAAATGATTGATCTGAGTTGAGTGGCAGAAACATAAGCTGAATGCCAATGAGGTATGTATGAAACCATCTATAGTTCCCAACAGATAAATTCCAGTTAAGAACTGGTAACAAACTCTACTTGACATGTCCACAGCATACATCAGGGGATTACTGATGGCCTTGTACCTATCAAAGGCCATCACTGCCAGCAGCATGCATTCAACATCTATAAAAATAGAGATGATCAGGAGTTGGAGAAAACAGCCAACAAAAGAAATTGGATTATTATCTTCAAGAAGGTCTAATAGCATCTTGGGCCCAACTGCAGTGGAATAGCAGAGATCAGAGAAAGAGAGGTGGCTGAGGAAGAAGTACATTGGTGTGTGCAGCTGGGGATCCATTCTGATCAATGTGATCATTCCTAGATTTGTCAGAAGAATAGTGAGGTAAACAATCAGAAACACTATGAACAAAGCTACTTTAATCTCAGGCTTGTTCGTAATTCCCAGCAGAAGAAATTCAGGTAAAGATGAGCAGTTTCTCTTGTCCATTCTTCTCTGTTCATAATCTAAATAGTTACAAAATTAGTAAGGCAATGGTGAGTTAGGGTTTGATATTCTTCTGGATATATAATAAAGAAATTATTCACTTTCTTAAGAATCTGCAAAGTACATTGGCAAATGAAGAAAATGAGTTACATAAGTTACAGTTGTAATGTGACATAATCATAGAAAAGTAATAATGGAGAATGATTAAATTGACTTGTTTGTGACTTTGTCTTCATGTTTCTATCTGTTACCTCTCTATCCATATTTGTAATTTATGACTCATCTTACTTTTCTTGATCTCCAACACTCATATTCAGTATCACATTTATGTAAACACTGATGATCTATGATGACACACGATATAAAGTAAATGACAAATTATAGACAAATCTCATATAAGCTGTATCTTATATATTCTTATTATAGCCATAACTATTGTCACTACATTTGTTAGATTACTGATTATAAAGTATATATGAATCTGATATCATAAGACAATTAATTAAGATAGTTTTGGTACTATTTCAAATTTAAAAGTATTTACATAAAATAAAACACAAGTTATTAGCATGATTGTCACTCTTTGCTATCTTGCTAACCTCTTTGATTACTTAAATGTGTTCATAATGCCAAGTTTTCAAGGTAGCATTTACAAGAAGTGGTAATAACAAATTACATCAAATATTTTTGCTTAGCATACTCTTAACTTGAATTTTCCATTTAAATAAAAATGTGAGATAAATAGCAAAGTTTCAAATTTTCACAAATAAAATGCTTTTGCATCCAGTGTCTGCATGAAGCAGTCCTGTATGAACATTGTGGATATCTTTGTTTTTCATTGCTTTTACATAAAAGGGAGACAGAGAGAGACAGAGAGAAGGAACAGATTGAATGATGATCAATAATAGAATAATGATTAAACAATAACTGTAATGAATAAATTCCAGTTGAAAGCTGAGAGTACAGCAGAGAACAATTTTTGCATTGTAATATTTAAACATAATTTAAAAATGTCCTTAATAGCTATAAAACTATTAAAGCTATTTTCCTCTTATGCATGACATTTGCTACTGCATTTCATGCAATTATTGCTTAGGTCTTGAAAGTACATGTTTTCTTTCAAACATTGCTAATAATAGTGATGATGAGGATGAGGAGGAGGAAGAGGAGGAACAGAATGATAATAGAAGTTTTGAACTAATTAATCTTAAGAAAAAAGGCACTGTGTGTTGTAATATATATTTCCTCAATACAGTATGGTTTGTTTTTTTACATGAGCTTGGCTAGACATATATTTCTCCATATAACGTGTAACATTCATCATTATTAAAACTAGATGGATTATAAAGTTGTATACACCACATTATTTGCAGTTGGAATTAAAAATGATTTACTTGTATATGATTTACTTGTAATTTATTAATTTATTAACCTACATAGACAGGGATAAAGCTATTTATTATTCTTGAATTTTATTTAATGTCAATGGAAGAAGTTTCTTTTTTACATTTTTACAAATAACCACTTAGAAACCTACCTGTGATGAAAGAGTCTTTCTATCCGTCTAGTGGCAATTGAAGATAAGTTGATCACATTTATTTTCATCTAAGACTGCTGAGATTTAATTCTCGTGAGGCTCAGACTCTTTTGAATTATTTTGAAGTGATTAATTAAAGTTTTTACTCTAGTTTCCTTGGGAATACTTAGCCATTACACCATAGTTATTTTCATTCCATGTCTTTGACTCCATATTCGTGAATGACAGATATTGACCAGGATTTCTAATAAAGCCATCAATTAAATGAAACAAATTGAAATTTAATGATATTACATCTTTCCTTATTTGCTCATATTCTTCCATGTCCAAGGCAATCAGGGTTACTAATAAGCTAATTTAAAAGCATGCTAATATTACCAGTTGCTTTTTTATTTTTTATTGTTATTATAAAAGAGTTACATTCTCCCTTCCTTTCCTTCTTTTTAGCATTATTCTCATGCATCTCCCCCATATATTTTCAAATTAAAGGCTTGATTTTCTTTAATTCTTTTTTTATTGGATGTTTTATTTACATTTAATATGTTATCCCCTTACCCCATCCCTCACTCACCCAGGAACCCCCCTATCCCCTCGACCCTACTCCTTCTTCTCTGTGGATATACCCCTACCTCCCCACCCACTCCCACATCCCCATGCTCAAATTCCCACCCACTGGGGCATACAGCCTTTATGAGACCAAGGATCTCTTCTCCCACCTATGCCCGACAGGGCCCTCCACCCTTACATATACAGCTGAAGACATGGATCCCTCCCTAAGTGCTCCCAGGCTGGTTGTTTAGACCCTGGGAGCTCTGGTTGGTTGGTATTGTTGCTCTCCTCATGGGGCTGCAAACCCTTTCAGCTCCAACAATCTTCACTCTAATTCCTCCATTGGGAACTCCATGATCAGTTCAATGGCTAGCTGTGAGCATCTGCCTCTGAATATGTCAGACTCTTGCAGACCTCTGAGGATACATCTATATCAGGCTCTTACCAGCATGCACTTCCTGACTTCCACATCAGCATCTACCTTTGATGACTGCACATGGGATGGATACACAGGTGGAATTGTCTTCAGATGGCCCTTCCTTCAGTTTCTGTCCCTCACTTTGTCTCCATATTTGCTCCTTTAAGTCTTTTGTTACTCCTTCTAAGAAGGACTGAAGCACCCCCACTTGGTATTCCTTCTTCATGAGCTTCATGTGGCCTGTGAGTTGAATCTTGGGTATTTCAAGGTTCTAGGCGAATATCCAATAATTAGTGAGTGAATACTATGTGTGTTCTTTTGTGATTGGCTTACCTAACTCAGGATGATATTTTCTAGTTCCATCCATTTACCTAGGAATTTCTCGAATTGATTGTTTTTATTTTTTTTATTTTATTTATTTATTTATTTATTTATTTATTTATTTATTTATTTTGGTTTTTCGAGACAGGGTTTCTCTGTGTAGTCCTGGCTGTCCTGGAACTCACTCTGTAGACCAGGCTAGCCTCGAATTCTCAAACTCAGAAATCCTCCTGCCTCTGCCTCCCAAGTGCTGGGATTAAAGGCATGTGCCACCACTGCTCGGCTAAAACTGATTGTTTTTAATAGCTGAGTAATACTCCATTGTGTAAATGTACCACGTTTTTTGTATCCATTCCTCAGTTGAAGGACATCTGGGTTCTTTCCAGCTTCTGGCTATTATAAATAAGGCTGCTATGAACATAGTTGAACATATGTCCTTGTTATATGTTAGAGCATCTTCTGGGTATATGCCTAGGAATGGTATAGCTGGATCCTCAGGTAATGCTACGACAATTTTCTGAGGAGCCACCAGACTGATTGCCAAAGTGGTTGCACAATCTTGCAGTCCCACCAATAATGGAGGAGTGTTCCTCTTTCTCCACACCCTCACCAGAATCTACTATCACCTGAGTTTTTAATCTTAGCCATTCTGACTGGTGTGAGATGGAATCTCAGAGTTGTTTTGATTTGCATTTCCCTGACGACTAAGGATGCTGAACATTTCTTTAGGTGCTTCTCGGCCATTCGAGTTTTTTCCGTTGAAAATTCTTTGTTAAGCTCTATACCCCATTTTTTAATAGGGTAATTTGGTTGTCTGGAGTCTAATTTCTTGAGTTCTTTGTATATATTGGATATTAGCCCTCTATCAGATGTAGGATTGGTAAAGATCTTTTCCCAATTTGTTGGTTGTCGTTTTGTCCTATTGATAGTGTCCTTTGTCTTACAGAAACTTTGCAATTTTATGAAGTCCCATTTGTCAATTCTTGATCTTAGAGCATATGCCATTGGTGTTCTGTTCAGGAACTTTCCCCCTGTGCTCAAGTATTCAAGGTTCTTCCCCACCTTCTCTTCTATTAGTTTCAGTGTATCTGGTTTTATTTGGAGGTCCTTTATCGATTTAGACTTGAACTTTGTACAAGGAGATAAGAATGGATCAATTTGCATTCTTCTACATGTTGTCCTCCAGTTGAACCAGCACCATTTGTTGAAAATGCTGTCCTTTTTCTACTGGACAGTTTTAGCTCCTTTGTCAAAGATCAAGTAACCATAGGTGTGTGGGTTCATTTCTTTAATTCTTGTTACAGACACATGCAAACACACACACACACACACACACACACACACACACACGCACACACACACACCTGCATAAGTAAATTCTACCTGCTCAGTTTGAATAGTGTTACTTGTATGCTTATGTTTGCAAAGCTGAACACTTGGTTCTGGGTAGTCAATTGGTGTCCTCTTCCCTGAGGAAGAGAAGTTTTTTCTCTCTCAGCATCCCTTATAAATAACCTTTATTTCTTTGTTTATCGTTGAGGCCTTTTTTTGTGTTCCTTGTTAACTTTTGGATTCTATTGGAATAGTTCTTAATCAGGTCATGTTTATACAGTCATGGTAATGACACTTTATGTGTACCATTCCTGACATTTGTAGGAGACAATAAGTCACAAAAAAATTCTTTACACTTCTGGCTTTTACAAATCTTTACACCCGTCTTTCACAATGGTCTCTGAATCTTTGGTGTAGGAGTTGTATCAGTTGAGACAGGGCTTTATAGTTCTGCACTTTGATTAATTTTGGTTTTCTATAATAATCTCTGTTAAAAAGAGAAGTTACCTTTATTTAAAATCACTTGTTTGATATGTACTCTCATATCTTCTCTTTCCAAGAAGACAGGCACTTAGATTGGTAGTCTTATTTCAGTGCTGATGGTATGGGAAAGCTTGAGAGTATCTGATTCAACTTGGAATGCTTATAAATGCTTATAAATGCTTATAAACATTTAACCTGATATTTGTAAGTGATGACACCATCCACAGAAGAGTTCACATAAGAATAAAATAGTCATAAACTCAGGCTTCACCAATTTCTTTTCATATGGACACCCAGAGCACTGTAGGATGCCACTTATGCTCAGAATGGATCTTACCTTCTGCTAAGCAGTCTCTCACATGTCAGCACTCTCAAGAAATGCTGCCCAAACATATTCAAAGATGTTTCCAAAGGTTTTAGTTGTCTCAGAATCTAGTCAAATTGATAACAAATTGTCAACATCACATCTTATTGCCAAGAATGGTTAAATAAAATAATTTATTCTCCTAAATATGACATCTTTACCAGTAAGCATAATGTAACATTCTCAATAAATCACTTCAGTGATAAACAAGTTACTTAATATGTGTAATTTATTTCCTTTTAGCAAGATGTCAAATACAAAAACGTGACATGAGAGAGAAAAATAAACAAATATATAACCTGATTAAATCTGCAGAAACTAAACGGATGCTTTCCAGTTCTACTAATCACTATTCATATTTTAAGTAAAAGACAATAGTTATAAGTTAACATTTTGGAAATAAATTGCTTGAAATTAGACTTCAAACTTTTTTTGATCCAATGCAATCACAGGATTCCATAATATTGGAATATCAATTTATACAAATATACTATGATGCCTGGAAACAATAAAACACTTAAAATTCAGATCCTGTTTTAGCAAAATAAGATTGGAGTCAACTCTGATCCACATATATCCAAATAAATCATAAGATAGTTTTTATTCTTATAACATCTTCAGTAAAGAAAAAAATTATGAAGGCAAAGATCATTTATATAAACCCAAAGTTTTAAGGCTAACCCCTAAACAGATTTACTGTTTTGTTATTTTTACCAATTACTTGACACATAGAAAAGATGTTACTTTAGATATTAATCATGGAAGGAAATAATAAGAGTGAAAAAGAGTGATTTTGGTTACAAAAAAGTTTGTCATATTTTGTAGCACACTTCAGAAAAAAAATCACCTGGCAGAAGTATAGGATACCATCTTCCAGACCTTCAATATCATTCATTAAATTCATAAAAATAACATCAAACAATGCATTTCTCAATGTAATGAATTCAGAGAGATGAATTCATGAATCAGTTGTGCTTTGCTTTAGAATCTAAACTCACTTTTCACTTATTCCATAATCACCCTATTAGCTAAATAAATTGCCAACTTGACTGAATGTGTAACTAACTAAAACTCAAGCAGCTAGGTACATTTTTGTAGTATTATTTCAATCATACCATGAGAAGTACAAAAGTCTACCCTCAACTTGGGCCATTATGACAGTCTACATAAGAGGACAGTGTTGAAGAAAGATATGGTCTGTGTGCCCTGACTCTTGCTGGCAAATTGACCTATCCTGATTCTAAGGCATTCCTTTACTGGCATCAGAACCTCCTTCTTCAGATCTCAATGTAGATTTAAGATTTGCTGAGACATTCAGCCCTGTGAACTCAACAACTCCTGGATTCTTGACCTTTCCATGAAATGCTCCAACTATTGGATACACTGGACTACAACCTATATGTCACTCCTATAAGTCCCTTTCTGATATAGAGCTATTTTCTTCTACCTCCAAGGAAATCTGACTAATACAGTCACTTCAACAGATAAATTATTATACATATATGCATCCAAGTTCAGCAACAGTAATAATAATGGAGAATGTCATAGTGGAATACAGGTTATTTACATGAATATAATATTTTATGATTAGTGACACTCTTTGCTACATCATTATCTAATGTTTTAATTTATTCCATTTAATGCTTTCTGCATGAGTACCATGATTCTTTCCCTCATTCTATGAGCTTTTACCAAAAAATACCATAGTTGATGTCCATTTCCAGATATAAATCACAATTCTGAAAAGTAGTAATCCAAAGTCAAGAATCTATAGATCATGTCTAGAGAAAGTTCAGAATTGGGTTCACAGACTCACTTCTTACTGTCCTCATTTGACATAAAAGGTCAAGGATCTCTTCTGCTTTTCCATGTAGACATGAATATCTTCAGTAAAAATTATACCTTCATTAATTTTCATTGCTTACCTTAGTTTTACATACTAATAAGGTAGCTTAGGGGTATAGATTCTTAACACAAGGGACTATTAAAGTGAGTTTATATCAAAAAAACACCTGATTAAATGTCAATAGTTACATGACAAAATATAGTCTGATAGAAACCCAGAAGCCCTTCACTACTAACTATTAATTCATCAGGACTTTTTAAAATATTCTTTCCTGAAGAGTACTGCACATTTGGCAGTGGCCATGCAACATCTGCAGGGAAGGGCATATGAATCCTTTACTGATGGGATTCTACTGAAGTGAGGCACATGGAAACCCCTTTCTACTTGGCAATTAAATATGGTAAATTTGGTGGGCTCTCTGCTTATTTCCTAGATCACATGTGCTACAAGTTCTCCTTGCTTTTGCTATTCTGTCTGTACTCATAGCAAAAATTTACTTTCACTTGGTTGTTCACAGACAAGGCAGGGATTATGCAGGCTGAAAGCCCTGTGCATGATTCTATGTTTTCCCAATACTCTTTTGTGGGGTAAAACTTTCCTCTTCTTTCTGCCTCTATGGATTCTCTAAATGTGACTATTAGTCCTGGATATTTTTAGACGTGTAATCATATCCCTAGAGAAACAGATACAGCCACACTGAGTAAGCCTGTGGCAGTTGAGGAGAGTGATGAGTTCTGCTTTCCTAACAGTGTCAAGGAAGGTATACTTGATCAACAGAAACTTAAGATGAGGAAGGTATGTCTAATCAACAAAGAGTTAAAATGGGTAAGCTACCAACAGAGACTTAGAAAATGAGTATCTAATATAGATTTAAAGATGGTTCTTGGAAAGATGCTATCAAATGCATATCAGAAAATGTTGCATGGTATAATGAACACATCTCTGTATAGAATTAAAAAATTATGAGAGGGGAGTGCCATCAGATGACTAGACTTATAGCCACAAAGGCTTAATTCTGTGTCTTACCTTACATAACTATGTAACTGCTAATGTATATGTACATGTCTACAAGACAAGCCTGGAAAGACATTTATTTTTTTCTTGCTGAAATTGTGCATTGTAGTGCAAAATAAGGCTAGGTATTGATTGATGCATTAGGAAGGGAAGGAGGAAAGGAAACTTTGATGGCTTTTTGTAATGGTCAGACTTTTTAAATGCTGATGTTATGATTTCTTTTAATAAAAGAACCAATGATGTCACTGCTCATGTGAGCAAGATTATTATGGTTGTGTAAAGATGGTTTGAGCTATTCAAGGCCACTTGCTTGAAAATCAACAGGTAGTCAGTATCTTCACTTTCACTCATGCACCTTCCCTGTCACAAAACTTGAATCTACCAGTTGGAGCTAGTCTAAAGCAGACATCATTAGAGACAACTAATTAATAGGAAATATAGAATGGTATGAAATTGTTTCTTATTAATAGATTTTGGTACAAATATTTTTGAATTAAAATTCTGAAAAGTTGATTTTGTTTTGTGCATTATAAAACTGAAAAATCATCAAACATTTCTATGTATTCACTAAATTTCCTTAAAACCACCTTTTATTTCTGAGTCTAATCAGGGCTTCTTTTACATCCTTGTTCCTTAGGCTGTAAATCAGAGGGTTTATCATGGGAATAATGAGGAGGTAAAAGACTGATGTCATTTTGTCTTGGTCTAGAGAGTAGGCAGAACTTGGTCTGAAATACATGAAAAGCATGGTCCCCTGGAAAATCCCAACTGCAGTCAGGTGAGAGGCACAGGTGGAGAATGCTTTGAAACGTCCCCCAGAAGAGCTGATCTTTAAGACTGATGAGATGATGTAACAATAAGAGACCAAGACACTTGAGATGGTGCTCAATTCAATAAATCCAAAAAAAATGAATAACACCAGTTCATTGACCTGCGTATCAGAACAGGAAAGGAGTAAAACAGCAGGAAAATCACAGAAGAACTGATTGATATGAGTAGAGTGGCAGAAACATAAGCTGAATGCCAATGAGGTATGTATGAGACCATCTATAGTTCCCAACAGATATATTCCAGTTAAGAACTGGTAGCAAACTCTACTAGACATGTCCACAGCATATAACAGGGGTGTGCTGATAGCCTTGTACCTATCAAAGGCCATCACTGCCAGAAGCATGCATTCAACATCTATAAAGGTACAAACTAATAAGAACTGCAGGAAACAGGCAACAAAGGAAATTGGATTATCCTCTGCCATAAGGTCCGACAGCATCTTTGGTCCCACTGCAGTGGAATAGCACAGGTCAGAGAATGCAAGTTGGCTGAGGAAGAAGTACATTGGTGTGTGAAGCTGGGGGTCCATTCTGATCAAAATGATCATTCCAACATTTGCTACCAGAATGGTAAGATAAACAACCAGAAACACAGCAAATAAAGCTCCTTTCATGTCAGGGTTACTGGTAATTCCCAGGAGAAAAAAATCTGGTAATGAAGAGCAGTTTTCCTTATCCATTCTTCTTTTTTGTGCTTGGTCTAAATGATTACAGAAAGTGTCAGTGTTGTTAGATTAAGCTTTTTTGTTTTTCAATATACAAATAAATTCAGAAAAAGGTAATATCATTATTAAATGTCATGCTGGTAACATAACATAATATACACTAAGGAAAGTGCCTTGATAAGTGGTACTTTTATTATGCCTTTATTGTCAGGAGCTATAATGGGACAAGCTAATAACTAGTAGGTGATCATCCTGAAATGGCTTATATTGGATTATTATATAATCTGCGACAAGTGAGCTCTTATTCAGCAAGGCTGTAAGGAACTTATATTAGGAAAGATTCCTGCTATTAATATGCTTTTCCTATTATTATTAAACATATGTAATAATCACTAAGCAATAGCACACACCTTTGCACCATATCTCTGCAGATCCACAAAGATGTACTGTCTTATAGTGATACTATATAGACAAATAGATGACTTATTAAGTCTTAATGATGATCCTATAAGAATTCTTAAAATTATATCAATGATTATTAAGCTCTATTGTAGTGGGACTGCTATTAGGTTCCTTTCTGATAGTCAAAACTGCAATGAGAACTCTGCCAGTCTCCCAGTGTCATCAGTCTATTGCTCTTAGATAGTAACTAGACTTTCTCCTACTCAGAGCACATTCCAAGAGGTTGTAAAGCAATTAACCAAAGGTCATTAAAAGCGAGCTAAGGATTTATTATAGGTATTGGGACAGAAGATAAAATATTGCCTGGGTTTATCTATATAAAACTTGACTAATAACTTAGTTATAGTTTTAAACCTTCAGTGAACCTGTGGAGCGAGACAGGTGATGGATGTTTAGCCAGATAATTACCCCTAATGGATATTCATATAAACATTCTCTGTTGTAAACTTCTGTTTCAATTTATGATGTGATTTTTGATATGAACTTGCGACGAACTTTGTAACATGTGATCATGTACTCTGAGAGATGTATAAGTACTGAAGACAAAGACAACGAGATGTTCGTTCATTCCTTCAATTCCTTTTCCCTCCCTAGGAGAATTTTTTTCCCTTAGAAGAATTTTTCCCTTATTAGAATTTTTTTCTTTTCTCCATTTAGGATCTTTCCACTTTTTCCCTTAGATAGCTTTCATAGGAAACTTTTTACACTTAGTAATAAACTCTATAATAAATTCTCTAAGTGTCTTTTTTTCCTGAGACCTCAGGCTAGCAGGTTTGAGCCCAGAAGTTCCTGCTGAGATAGAACAAAGGCCACATTGCCTAATCCTCTGCTTTAGGCTACAGGTGTTAATCACCTAAGCCAGCAGTCTTTTACCCTCAGAATAAGTTTTTAGGACTTTTTTAGAAGTTATCATCAGCATTTCAGTACAGGTCAGAGAGCCAGAAAGCCATGAAACTTTCAGACTTTAAAGCCATCACCAGAGTCCTACTCTGTCTTTGCCCCTGCCACTACCCTCTCAGGGCTGAGAGGCTCCTGGCATTTTAACATTGACAAAAATTCTAATATAAAAGAATAACTCACAATCACTTAAATTTATTTCGTGTATTTAATTTTCTCTTTGACTTGCCTAGATCTTTGGCACCCATTAATAGACAATGTATTTGAAATCAAGAAAATCTCAATCTCATCCAGATTCAAGATCAAAAGAAAATTATATTAGATTACTCAGAAAGCCATGTAGAATATTTCATCCCTTAATAAATATCATCATGGTTGCTACCTTTAATTACATCTGCTGCATTCATTACATTATTTGTTACAAATTAATTATGAAACCATAATCAACTTATCAGATAATAATAATAAATGGAAATGTGTAATCATTTTGGGTTTCTCATCATTTCCTGAATATTTAAACATATCTGTCACCTCCTATATCTGGAACACCAAGTTTTTCGCACTTTACAAATTCTATACAAGATAAATAAAAGTTGTAGAATGTACCTTGTCATCAGGAGGACGAAGTTGTACAATTACAGAATCAGATTAAGCCAGTTGTCTGTATCCTCAACTTCATTCATCATGTGTCCAAAACCAGCAACATTTTATTTTTATTGTAACACATAGCCATTCATAAGAATACCTGGTATAAGGGCATCTTGCTATCAGGTCTCTGGTACAGAATGAGTATGTTGATCACATTTATTTTCAATTATAAAGTTTGGGATTTAATTCTCATGAGGATCTTCCTTTATACATTCATATAATACTACCATGACTAATTAGAATCCAGATTGAGGAGTTTTTGTTTTGTTTTTTTTTTTTTTCTGGGCACCCTGAGACAATTGTCCCTAAGGCTGTCTAAGGCTGTTGCTTCAAACCCTTACCCTTCACTCATTATGATAATTAATATTGATCAAAATTTTTTGTGAAATTTGGCACTTAATAAAGCTAAAATTAATCATTTATTAGTAGTGTCCACATTCACTATAATTTATTCCAATACTTTTGCTTTTTAGACTATGTCTTCCACCTTCAAGTTTTAAAAATGATAATCTTACGTAGTACTTCATTTTATTAAAAAAATTTTTCATACAGTATGTTTTCATCACAATTTCCTTTCTCTGCAGTCCTCCCAAATTCTTTCTACTGCTACACACACTCAATTTTATGTTCCTTTCTTCTTTCCTTCATTTGAAAGCAAACGAGTAGACAAACAAAAAGAAAAAGAAAACTTTTTTTTTAAAGAAAAGCACAAGAAACACACGAGCACAAATACAACCCATAAAAAGTCAAAATCAGAAACCATAATATACAAGCAAAACGACAGTAAGACCAAACAAATAGATGACAGATAGATGATAGATAGATAGATAGATAGATAGATAGATAGATAGATAGATAGATGATAGAGAAATGATGATCAAACAAACCACTATGAGATAACTACAAAACTATCATTGAATTCCTTTTTGTTTTGGCTAAACACTGCTGAGAATGGGAACTACCATTAAATGTGTTTAATATACTCAGTGAGACTCCATTGGAGCAAAGTAATTTTTTTCCCCTTTGAAGCAGGTATCAATCGCAGGTAGCTTTGTGGTGAGGGCAGGGAAAGCCCATGTCTATTTCTCCCTCTCATTGTTGTGATGTCATCTCATGTGAATCTATGAAGGACACAGTGTCTAAGAATTCATATGTGTTTCAGCTATCTACTATGGCTCTTACAATAATTCTGGTTTCTCTTCTAAAGAAGCTCCTGAGCTTTCAAAGGGAGAAGTTTGGTAAAGACATCCTTTTTAGGACTGAATATTCCAAAAATTTCCCATTCTCTAAAATTGTTTAGTTGTGTGTGTCTATTTTAGTTCCCATCTACAGAGAAAAGAAACTTCTTTGAAGATGGCTGAGAGAGGCATGGAATTTTGGATATAACAAATGTCATTTGTATTGCCATGTTCCCTTAGTAGAAGAACAGTATTTGGTTTCCCCACTGGAGCCAAGGACTATCATGTCTGAAGTTTCATAGATATATAGGCAGTGTCAGGTAGTTTTCATTATTTACATGTCCCCTCATCTCCATAAAAGACATTTTTATTTCAATTCTTTAATGGCTGAGTAATCTCTACACTTGTAGAATTTTTTTGAGATCTCTATTATCTGACCATGTATGACCACTCACCAATCCTCATTTCCATGAACTTCACCACTGTGATATTTGTTATTAATCCTGAAAGGGTGAGGAGTCACTAAAGCTGTGAAGCTAAACACTTCCAGGTCACTTGATTAGTAGACTTCTCAAAGAGTAGAAATGAACTTGAAAGTAAGATTTTTATTCACATTGTTCAAGTGGACCATAAAAATTTTATATTTTCAAACGTGTATTATGTAAATGCTTTAATTTAAAAATTAAATAATGTACATTTTATGTGTGCTGTTATTTTCCACAGGTATAAACTGGGAGTGTGTGGAAGAAATTTTTCATATGCTTCCAAATCTCGAATATTTGTCAAATTACAATATCCACAGCTTCCTTGGTATTGGCTGAATGTTTTATTTTGCAACTTGCTTGAAATCTTTGTGCAAAATGCTAATCTTATAACAATATGTTTTTCAGCAAAAATTTATCTCTATAATCCATTCTACAGTTGTGTGTTTGGAATTTTCCTTCATTTTAGCAGTGTTCCTTTGAGAACACAAACTGTAAATTTGACAAGAAACCATTGTTATATTTCCAAGTGAAATATATATGTATGAATATATACAGACACACATATATGTATAACATATCTATACATATTGATTATTAAATATTATCTTATATATGCTTCCTTAAATAGCAAGTTATATGGAAAGAAATTTTGATGTGAAAAGTAACAAGGACTCTAGAAACTTACTGGCAAAAATTTTAAGATAGTCTAATGCACTTGGAATTTCTCTAGGAATTTCTGAATGCCTAATGGATATTGTAATAAGAAAATAAGGCATCCAATTCTAATGATGATATTCTTTTCTTTATTATGATAAAATGATTTAGTGTTTCTTCATTAAAATACCCTAGTGGCCCACATATTCTGAGATATGTAAAAAAGTGGAATTGTATGTGAGTGTTCAGTATACACAAGGCAATATTCTCCTAGACACTAACTTCAGGAAAATGTCATAGAAAGGGTTGCCGGAATTAAGGACTACAAATTATCTTATTTTATATAAGTATTTTTTTATAATGTGTTAACTAACCATTTATAAATACAGAGAGTGTTGTGCTAATATGATTATTTTATATTAAACTAAATATGAACAACCTGTTTTCAAAAATAAATACTACTGATAGAGATAATTCAGGATAATTTTGCATAAATATTCCAGGTGATTTCAGAGTCTTCTTAAGTGTTATGTGAGAGCAAGAACATCCTCATAGAGCAACAATACCAACCAACCAGAGCTCCCAGGGTCTAAACCAGCAGCCTGGGAGCACTTAGGGAGGGACCCATGGCTCCAGCTGTATATGCAAGGGAGGTTGGCCCTGTCGGGCATAGGTGGGAGAGGAGATCCTTGGTCCCATGAAGGCTGGATGCTGTGTGTGGGGGAATTCGAGGGTGTGGAGGGTGGAGAGGTGGGAGTAGGAGGGTGGGTTGGGGCACATCCTTGTGGAGGCAGGAGGAGGGGGTATGGGATAGGGGGCTCCTCGGCAGGGGTGGATAGAGTAAGGGGATAACATCTGAAATGTAAATAAAATATCCAATAAAAAATGAAAATTAAAAATCATTAAATTAAAAAAGAAGAATACCCTCATAATAAGACAACAGTTGCTTTTGGGGGGAAAGAATGGCGCTGTAAACATCTTTTTTTTCTTTTTTTAATTTATTTTATTATGTTTTTTATTGGATGTTTTATTTACATTTCATGTTACCCCTTTACCCTGTCCCCCACCCACCCAGAAACCCCCTATCCCCTCACCCCTACTCCTGCTTCTCTGCGGATGTACCCCTACCTACCCCCCCACACACTCCCACCTCCTCACCCTCAAATTCCCAACCCCTGGGGCATCCAACCTTCATGAGACTAAGGATCTCTTCTCCCACCTATGCCCAGATGGAATCAGGCAAATGATGTTGTCGGGGAAATCTTTTCTTTAGTGATACATATACAATTCATTAGGATTGAAAGATGTCTGCATTTGTAAAACATAGTTATTTCCAGAAGTAACTGTGTTGTAAGGTCTTGAGTAAATCATCTTCTCAATCCACAACTGCTTTCACTGCTGAATAGACTGTTAATCGATTTTGGATGCTGTAGATGGGGAGGCAAGATTAGTACAATTTGGTGTTTATACATGGAGTATTTCCTGCTTTTGGCATCATCCTATGTCACATTGTTTTCAGATGTGAATTGTAGGCACTGTTCAGTCATGTCAGTTATGCCCCAACTACCTAATAAAGGAACTCTGAATTGTCAATGCCAAACATTTTGTCACAGTGACAAAATATACTCTGAGCAGACTGAAGAGAGACCAGCTAACAAGACTAGTTGCTGTTTTTGTGTAGAACTGGAGATGGTTTCCAGCACCCACGTTAAGTGACTCACCACAACTTGTAATGCAAGCATCAGAGAATCCAACATTCACTTCTGTCAACCTTGGGGCTACACATTCATACATAGGTTCATAAATACATGTGGGCAAACACATACACATACATAAAAACTGCAAGAATCCTAATAACTGGTATAACATGAATGTTATTTTATGATTCACTCTAGTTGTTTGAGAATGGTGTTGTAGATAAAAAAAGTTGATTCTCTACTATAGAGATGGTAATGAAGCTCCATCCAAACTAAGTAATAATAAATCTGTCACTCATAAAATGAAGCCACCAATGCATTTGTGTTGCCTAAAATTTAGGCTAATATTGATAATTTGTATTCCTTAGGGTTAAAAGCTCTCCTAGTTTTCGACAAAATGTCTTGTCTCCAGAGAAATTTCTAAGTCCAAAATACCTAATTCCAATTGGTTGCTAAATATTTATTATAAAACTACTACTCCCACAAAAGAAAGTAAACTACACCAACTAATGACTATAAAAGCAACCTGCAGTTTGTATGTATCTTCATACATTCCTGTTTTCAACATTCATGATGCTTTTGAACATCTCAACTCTGATCAAAGTGTGATTTCTCTAATGACTAACAATATGGGTTCTTATATTTACTAAAGTGCCACAAAGCTAAATGTCAGAATATAAATGCTCATTGGTTATAAAATGTCTCCTAGGTTCAGGTGTTGAATTTGTGGTTCTCAACTGATGATGCTTTTTAAGAAGATAGTTAAACATTCAAGAATCAGAGTTTATGGTTCATTCCTACTGTCTATATGTTCTCTATTTTCTTTTAATTAACTTGTGAGTTGACAAGCCTCCAATAATAAAAATTCAGCCACCATGGAGACAGTTCCTATTGTCTCTTCACTTCCTGTATGAAGTATAATATTCTTCTAATAATGTACTTTACCTAAAAACTTGGCATCCATTATGCTGCACAAAAGATCACTTGCATTAATAGAGAGAGTTGCTTCTCCTGGACCACTATGCCGTAATGCTTTATTTTCATTAAACAAATCCCAGAGTTTGTTCAGAATATTAATGCAATATACACATATAACAGATTATTTGAGTGTGCATATGTGGCAAATTGTGTATATATGGTAAAGCAGAGTACCTATGAGTTACCTTTTAAACAAAAATTGTATTATTGTATTCTTGGCATGCATTATATATATATATATATATATGTGTATATATATATATATATATATATATATATATATATATATATATATATGTGTGTGTGTGTGTGTGTGTGTGTGTGTGTACATGTGCATTAATGTGTGAGTGAATGCAAGTGTGTAAGTACAACCTGCTCAGTCACTATGATTACTTGTATTATATATTCAATATTGACCATTTGGTATTGGCTAGCCAGTTGGTATTTTCTTCCTAGGGTAAGGTATTTCTCCTAATCTCAGCTTCCTTACATGCCTACAGTTCTTTCTATAGCACTGGGTCTTGGGGGGCTTTCTGTGATCAATTGTAACTTGCCTATTGATGTCCATTTTAGGCTCATGTTTAGTCAGTGTGAGACATTATGGGGTCAGCCTCTGACGTTTATAGTAGACACAATCTCAAAGAAAACTGTAGGTCCTCTGACTCTTAAAATCTCTGCAACAAATGGATACTATTACAGAAAACCACAACCAATCAAAATACAAAATTATGAGGTCCAGTTACAAAGGACATATCTGTACTACTAAACCTACTCCTACAGAGGACATTGTGGAAAGTCAGCATGAAGAAGGTAAGTGCTACTTTAGTGTTTAGATTTTTGACCTCTACATAAAACAGAAACTAACAGCAGTCATATATATGTCACCATTTACAAAGATTAATAGAGACTTCAGAAAATATTCTGAAACCTATAAATCGTATTGTAGTACTTCCCTATTTTGTTCCAATCCGATACCATTACTACTTAAAATTAAAACATAATTTGATATATAATGTGTCAAAAACAGTTGTTTAGTTTTAGGTTTTAGTGCATAGATATGATTTAGTAAACAATCAGTGTGACACTACTGACTCTTTTGTACTCTGTGATATATAATCAACAACCATTAGTAACTATAAACATGTACATTAAAACCACTTTTTATTTCTGAATCTAATCAGAGCTTCTTTTACATCCTTATTCCTTAGGCTGTAAATCAGAGGGTTTATCATGGGGATAATGAGGAGGTAAAAGACTGATGTCATTTTATCCTGGTCTAGAGAGTAGGCAGAACTTGGTCTGAAATACATGAAGAGCATGGTCCCCTGCAAAATTCCAACTGCAGTCAGGTGAGAGGCACAGGTAGAGAAAGCTTTGAAGCGTCCCCCAGAAGAGCTGATCTTTAAGACTGATGAGATGATGTAACAATAAGAGACCAGGACACTCGAGATGGTGCTCAATTCAATAAATCCAAAAAGTGTAAATACAACAAGCTCATTTGCTTGTGTGTCAGAACAGGAAAGAAGGTATAGTGGTGGTAAATCACAGAAAAAATGATTGATATGTGTAGAGCCACAAAAACATAAACTAAATGCCAATGTTGTATGTATTAAACCATCTACAGTACTTGCCAGGTAAATTAAAGTTAAGAACTGGTAGCACAGTTTGCTGGACATGTCCACAGCATACAGAAGGGGTTTGCTGATGGCCTTATATCTATCAAAGGCCATCACTGCCAGCAGCATGCATTCAACATCTATAAAGACACAGACAAACAAGAGCTGCAGAAAACACCCAGTAAAGGAAATTGAATGTGTCTCAGCAAGTAGGTCTCCCAGCATCCTTGGTCCAACTGCAGTGGAATAGCACAGGTCAGAGAAAGAGAGGTGGCTGAGGAAGAAGTACATTGGTGTGTGAAGCTGGGGATTCATTCTGATCAATGTGATCATTCCTATGTTTTCCAGCAGAGTGGAGAGATAAACAACCAGAAACACCATGAATAAAACTAGCTTCATGTCATACTTACTAGTGATTCCCAAGAGATAGAATTCTGGCAACGAAGAACAGTTCTCTTTATCCATTTTTCTTTTTTCTTGGTCTAAATGAGTTTAGAGAAATTATCAATGTTGTCTTAGGGTAGGCTGTCTTTTCTCTGGATGGTGAACCATAAGGCAAAGCATAGTATCATTTTTGGCAGTTTATTAAATACATGAATTATAATGAGGAAACAGCCCAGACAAGGGGCATTCTGTGGACTTAGAAAAATTTCTATGATAGAAATTTAATCCACACTGACTTAGAAGTGTAATATGATTGATTATCTCTGTAATTTGAGTAAGTCGCTACCACTGACTATTAGTAAATACATGTGAATGAAATAGAAGCTTATCCAGGTTCAATATAATAGAAAAAAAATCAAATTAACTGACAATCCATACTGACATTCTTCCATATTCAACAAAATCAGAGTTATTATATTTAAGAATATTAACTTTATTTGCTATACTATTCTTAAATTAATTATGAAACATATCTAACTTACCAGATAAGAAATGGGACTTATTCTGGCATTATGTGAGGTTTATAGCATTCGCCAAAATAATGGAAACTGATTTATTTAAAAAATTGAGTACTCTTCAATGGTGGATAACTTATTAACTACTGTTTATTCATATAATCCTAAACTATATTCAGGAAACAAAAGAAGAACTGAAAAAAGAGTTGGGCTCTACAGACTGCAAGTAACACTGTTGCTGGCTTTTTTTTTCTATTACAAATTGGCTTTTTATTTCTCTGGAAATTGCTACAGAAAAAATGTCTGTTTCATTGCTTGTTTCTTGTCTTAACATGTGAAATTGTGTGTTTGCATTATAAGGTGTGTTTGAGTTTCTTTCTGGTTTCATGGAAAGGAAAATGGAGATTTTGCTTTATAATCCAAAAATAATGTGGTTGATATTATATAGATGTACGTTGTTATATATTGGTATCCATAAGGTTGAACTTTTATTACTTTTTAAATGAAATCATAAGAAATTATTGGTGGCCACACCACATTATGAGTGGATAGCTTTAAAAAGGAAATTGTTTATTAATAAAATGTAAAAATGTACATTTATGTGTCTTAACAGATATAAACATATTATATACCTTTACAAATTTTATATAAGCAAATTAATCCACGCAAATTCATAAATATCTATCAAAGCTATGCCTCTGATCATTAAGTGGCAGGGCTTATGTATCTAGATAAGCCAGTTAATCCAAATATTTACTGTATTACTCATGTTCCAAAAATATTAAATGTTATTTTTCTTTTACTTTTGACCAAGTAGCCATCCATAAACCTACCTGAGCTCAGTGAGTTTTCCTTCTTTAATTGCAATGTCAAAACAAACAAAATGATCACATTTATAGTCAACTGGTACTTTTGGGATATAATTCTCTTGAGGCCAAGTCTTCTTATTTTGTTTTATTCTAATGTGGTACTTAATTAGGTTCCTAGCACACTATTTTCCTGGGAATATTCAACAACTGCATTCCTGGCTGTCATTTTCAGACTTTATGCTTAAATCTATTGATGAGTGATAGACACAGACTGGAACTCACAGTGAAACTGAATGAAACTAAAGTTTCTGTTTATTCAGTGACTTCCATAACACAGAGGTGCCAATTTTATTTTACATCTTTTAAACAATCCTCCATCTTCAGTTTACAAAACTCATATATTTCAAGCCCTTAAAAGTGCCATTGTTTGAATGCATTCCATCATCACAGCAACGACCCTAATTTAAATTACTCTATGGTCAGAGTTTGAATACTTAATATTGTGTGTGTGTATGTGTGTTTGTCACTTCTTGATTTTATTGCACTTATCTACGTCTCTATTATCACAATCACCACAATGTTGTGTAATAGTAGTGGACCATTATAATTATTTTTGTTAAATAGCATTATACATTAGCTTTCTGGATTGACAGTGATGTTTTATTTCTAAAGTGACTTGACTGTGGTATGTATTCCCGAACGGGACTGCTTTGTCTGGTCCCAGTGGGAGAGGATGAGCACCTAATCCTGTAGGGACTTGATGTTCCAGGAATGGGGATTACCTAATGGGGTGCCCCACCCTCTCATAGGAGAAGTCATTTAAACTGAAGTATTAATACACAAACAACCCACAGGAAATCTTTTTTTAAAAGATTTATTTATTTATTATATATGAATATATTGTAGCTATCTTCAGACACACCAGAAGAGGGCATCAGATCTCATTACAGATGGTTGTGAGCCACCATGTGGTTGCTGGGATTTGAACTCAGGACCTCTGGAAGTGCAGACAGTGCTCTTAACCACTGAGCCATCTCTCCAGCCCAGGAAGTCTTACAGAATAAAAAAATGACTTCCCAGTTTATTTTACATGAGTGTCATTTTCCCATTTCTTATGCTTATTAAATGATTCTATGAGATTCTCAATCATTTCTTCTTTTAAATTCTTCACTTTTGTACAATGTTCCCCCAAATTAGTTACTACTTACTATGGTACTTTATGGTGCCATTTCCATTTGTCATTTTAATCATATACTTTTTAGAATTTTATGTCCACAAGACATTGTTTTGTCCATGCCTATTCCTAAGTTCCAATTCCAATCTTTGACGTTTTCATAACCTTCTCTGAGACTTAGGAGGAATGAGTATAATATGGAGATCACATTTATTTTGAATAGTTTTGGGATGCACAGCTTTCTGTCTATTCATGTAGTATGTTTATATTTTACTAAAAATTCAAAATTGATTGTTTTTACAAAAATAAAACGTAACTGATAATGGATAAGTTTGGTGATCTGTAAAATTTTTCTAGATTTTTATAAAATCTTAAATGATATGTGGGAGCAACAATGTTCTTATAGTAACATTAAGTCTTTACTCATTTGAGGGAAATAAAAAATGCTACACATTTAATTTGAAGGTAGAAATCAACTTAGGGTGACACCTTGGAAACATATTAGTGTTGGGTAAAGTCCCCTTGGAGAAACAACGCATAAGACTGTTGATCCTGCCGGGCAGTGGTGGCGCACGCCTTTAATCCCAGCACTTGGGAGGCAGAGGCAGGTGGACTTCTGAGTTCGAGGCCAGCCTGCTCTACAGAGTGAGTTCCAGGACAGCCAGGGCTACACAGAGAAACCCTGTCTGGAAAAACAAAACAAAACAAAACAAAACAAAACAAAACAAAACAAAACAAAACAAAAAGACTGTTGATCCTGATTGAAACCATCAAAATTGAGGAATGTGTAGAATATTAAGAAGCACAATATTAGAAGAGCGGGTAGTGGCACCTCCAGAGCACACAGGTCATGGAGGCCTTTGTTTCCCCCAACTGTTAAATTCATTGATAAATTTGTCCTTCAGTAAATAAACTGTTTAGAACAAGTAAACCTTCTAGGCTGTGGGCCTTGGTCCACAGAAGTTGGTGACTGGGAATTTTCTCTAACATAAATTTCTTGCTTTGCCTCTTAGTGCCAGGAGCATCCTGGCTTGGGGAGGGCACAGAGTAGGACTCTGGTGTGGCTTAAAACACTGAGGGTCTCCAGAAGTTCTAACTCCCCAACTGTACTGAAATGCTGATGATAACGTCTGAAAAGTTCTAAAAACTGTCTTGCTCTTTCTGAGGGTAAAAATGTGCTGTCTTTGACAATTAACACTTGTAGCCTAACATCTGTATTGGTGGGGAATTAAGTAGTGTGGCCTTGGTTCTATCTCAGCTGGAACTAACTGTTGGATTTAACTTTCAGCCTGCTAGGAAAAGTTGCAGGAAGAAAAACGGACGCCTGTCTTTTTGTGTTTATAACCCCTGTGTGAATAAGTAAAAATTACGATTTGATTTAAAAAATAAATAACAATAAATTTTAAAAAGAAAGAAAGAAAAAGAAAAGTGGAGCCAATCATCGGACTTAACTCAGGAAACCTGGTTGGGGAGCAGGCAGAAGGACTGGAAGAGTTGAGGGGGATTTCAACTCCATTGGAGGAACAACATAGGCTGGCCTGACCACCCAGTTCTCCCAGAGACTAGACCACCAACCAAGGAGTGTACCTAATGGGATCTTTGGCTCCAGATACATATGTAACAGAGGATGGCCTGGTCCAACAGCAAGGAAATAGGAAGACCTTGGTCCTGGGGTGGTTTGATGCCCCAGAGTAGGTGGATGCTGGAACAGTGTGGTGGGAGAGAGTGTGTGTGTGTGTGGGAGCACTCTCATACAGGTAAAAGGGAATGGGGAGGGCAGATTTAGCATGCGTGGGTGGCAGAGGGTTAACTGAAAAGTGCGATATAATTTGAGATGTAAACAAATGGAATAATTAATAAAAATATAAAAACAAAAACAAAAAAATCCCCAAAAACAAAAGAAATAAAAGTGATTATAATGTTTATTTCTAAGTTGTAAAAAATTATAGGAGGTTTGCAGATGGGATATCAGGAAGGGGGACAACATTTGAAATGTAAATAAATAAAATAACCAATTAAAATTAAAAATGAAAATAGAAATAAAAAATTAACTATGAAAGTTCTTTAAGATAAAGGGGAAAAGCAGAAAGATCCTAAGTGGAGCAAGGGAAAAATGTTCTCTCTTGTCTTTGAAGAAATAAACTTCTATTGAAATAAAAGAAGAGAACAATGCTCACACAAGGAAAAACTTTTACATAAGCAAATATGAATAAACACATAAATTCATATACAGATTCAGGCACGCATATTTATACATTTCCATTCAAACCAGTTGGACTCTGCTCGCATACATTTTCATAATTCTATACTTACCCACACACATCCACATGCACGTGGAGCAAAAGATCAAGCACCAATGCAGAAAGAACTCACTTATTCTGGATGAAAAATGAGCTCCAGTCTTTATTGCAGAGAGAAAGAAAAAGCTTCTAACTTTCCCATGCTAAATAAATTAAGCCCAAGTTTGTAAGATTAAAACTTCGTTCCTTCTAACAAGACTAAACCTGCCTTGTTGTTATGAAAAGACCTGTTCTGTACCATGGTAAGGAGACGCCTGCCTGCCCCATCTACTCTTAGTTCTCTGTTCAGATCTGACTAAAGATTGTTCTGTTTAATAGTTCTCTTCAGCTCAGCTCTGACTCTTCTCTTTGTCCTCAGTACTTAAAACATCTTTCAGAATATATGATTGGCCGGGTAGTGGTGGCACACACCTTTAATCCCAGCATTTGAGAGGCAGAAGCAGGTGGATTTCTGAGTTCGAGGCCAGCCTGGTCTACAGAGTGAGTTCCAGGACAGCCAGGGCTACACAGAGAAGCTCTGTCTCGAAAAAACAAAAACAGAATACATGATCGATCACATGATAAAAAGTTCACTACAAGTTTACACAAATTTAAATCATAAATCAAGTAAGTTTACAACAGTGAGTGTTTACATTCATATCCATTAGGAGTAATTATCTGGCTATACATTCATTACTTGTCACAACCTGACATGTTCACTGAGAGTTAAAAGCCATAACTAAGTCGTTAGTGAAGTTTTGTATAGATAAACCCATTCCATACTTCATCTTCTGTTCTGCACCTATAATGAATAATTAGTTCCGTTTTAATGACCTTTGGTTAGTGGTTTTACAACCTCTTGGAATGTGCTCTGAGTAGTAGTAGAAAGTTTGGTTACTATCTAGAAGCAAATAACTGGTGACACATGGGAGACTGATAAAATTCTCATTGACGTTTTGACTATCAGAAAAGGATCTAATAGCATTCCCACTATATAAGAGCTTAACAAAGACTGATATCATTTTTAAGAATTCTTATAGGATCATCATTAAGAATTAAGTCACTTATTTGTCTATATAGCATCACTACAAGACTGTACACCTTCATAGATATGCAGAGATAGCTCAAAAAGGGTGGTCTAATACCTAGTGTTTGTTATATATGTTTAATAATAACAGGAAAGGCATATTAATAGTGAGAATCTTTTCAAAAATAATTTACTCCTGGAACTTGTTAATCAGAGTTTTGTTGTAGATACTAATCTAAAGCAAAGTCATTTCAGGAAGATCCCTGCTACTTCTTAGCTTGTCCTATGATGGCTCCTGACAACTTAGTTGACCTCTCTCAGCTACCTATTGGCCATGAAAACTTGCCTCATCTTTTCAGTTCTGTTTGGTAGAAAAATATAAAATGCTAGGCAAAATAAGTCATCCACTCTGAGTTTACTCTTGGCATTTACATTGTTATATTAACAAAAATTTGTTGTATTAATACCATACTTAAACTTGAAAGAAGAGACATTTCTCCCATTTTAAAATACTTTCAGACAGGAAAAATTTAAACAGAGAGATATGGACCATGGAGTCTCAGATCTCCCATCTTCTACAATGATAATGACTAACCAATTGTCAAAAAGTTGAATATGTATAGACATCATCAATATTTTTTTAAAAGCCCAATCACTGTTTAATTGTTAGGGGAAACAAGTCAGTTTAGATTGAAAATTAAATATTTTAGTAACAGATACCAGTGTGTGATCTTTTCTTCTTTGGAAATTAATACACAGTTCACTCATTTTTATCAAAAATATTTTGTGTGTGTTTTTTTAACTTATGATTTTCCTAACATACATGAAGTCTGAAAGTGTATGTGTTAATACTTGCATACACGCAAAGTGTTTATATGTACATTAACATGAGTATGTGTGTGTAGTGTGTGTGTGTGTGTACGTGTGTGTGTATTAAAAATACACTACTTCAAGGTAATTGTGTTTTTATACCTCCAATCCAATGATACAAGTAAAATGTTAGGATTTCGTTTTGTTTTGCTTTTCACTTTTTTAATTGGATATTTTCTTTATTTACATTTCAAATGTTATTCCCTTTCCTCCCCCGCCCCAGAAACCCCCATCTCAACCCCTCTCCCCTGCTTCTATAAGGGTTTTCCTCCATCCTCCCATCCACTCCCACCACCCACCATCAAATGCACTACACTGGGGCATCAAGCTTTAACAGGACAAAGGGCTTTTCCTCCCATTGAGGTCCTACAAAGACATCCTCTACTACATATGCAACTAGAGCCATGGGTCCCTCCATGTGTACTCCTTGGTTGGTGGTTTAGTCCCTGGGAGCTCTAGGGGGTCTGGTTGGTTGATATTATCATTCTTCCTATGGGGTTACAAAATACTTTAGCTCCTTCAGTCCTTTCTCTAACTCCTCCACTGGGGACCACATTGAGGACCCTGTGCTCAGTCCAGTGGTTGGCTGTAAGGATCTGCTTCTGTATATGTCAGGCTCTGGCAGATCCTCTAAGGAGAGAGCTAAATCAAGCTCCTGTCAGTATGCACTTCTTGGCATCCATAGTAGTGTATGGGTTTGCTGACGGTATATGGGATGGATCCCCAGGTGGTGCAGTCTCTGGATGGTCTTTTCTTCAGTCTCTGCCCGACATTTATCTCCATATTTGCTCTCATGAGTATTTTGTTACCCTTTCTAAGAAAGACTGAAGCACCCACACTTTGGTCTTTCTTCTTCTTGAGCTTCATGTGGTCTGTGAATTATATCTTGAGTATTCCAAGCACTTAGGCTAATATCCACTTATCAGTGAGTGCATACCATGGTGTGTTCTTTTGTGATTGGGTTATTTTTTATGTTCCCAATTTGTGAAAGTGACATTGATAACTCATGTCATGCTCCACTTTTGAGGAATTTTTAAATTTAAAACTCCATTGAAGATTTAATTCTAAGAAATATAATCAAATTTCTGGAAATTATAGAATTGCCAACTATATTTTTATTCTACAAGTTTTTTGGTGTGTGTGTGTGTGTACACCAGAAAGTAGTTAATGTAAAACTCCCAACTACTCAAAGGAGTAAGAGTGTCTGTGATTTGTTCAACCATAACTGGGACATCTATATGACATCTGTTATTTCCAGGGTTAAAGAACATCTTGGAACAGGAGAAACAACAATGTTTTCTGGGTGAGAGAGGAAAACATTAACTCAGGGCACTAGTGGACACCTGCATTCAATATCTCAGCAGAGAAAAGAGTTGCTCAGGCACTCCCAGAACTTGGTTAGGAGATATTTGTCATTGATGGTTGAATGAGGAAAAATGATCAGTTTCTGTTAAGTGTATGTCCTCTGGTGAGCAAACCATGATCCAATCAATGGTTACATACCCATGAATAGTTAGGCAACACAAACGGGACTTCATATACTATTAAAAGTAGAAGTAGATGGAAGTGAAGAGTGGATGGGAGGAATGAATGCGAAGTCAAGAAAAATGAATTAGATAACATGAGGAATTTAAATAATTGCAAAGTAATTGTCAAAAATGGGAAAAATCATAAAATAGTACTTTTAGGGGAACTAAATTTTTTCAATATTTAATAAAGATGAAAATGGGAAGGAAGAATTGTTTTTGAATACCACAGAAGTTATTAATACGCACTGATGAGGGGAAGTTAAAAGAAAAAGCTGAGACACACAGTGACAGAACTGATGTTTGATAATTCCAGAACACAGAGGCTTGTAACCAGGGCTTTCAAAAATGTCCTTTAAAATGTAGATCAACTTGGTTTATTTGACCATCACAGAGAATTATTAATGAAAGTGTGTATCATTATATTGACAAACCTCACCAAATGGTTTGCTGATGTTGCAATTTCTTTATACAGGGAACGTGTAAGATTTTCCATTTATTCTTTAAAATCCCAAACACACTTCAACCAGAACACAAACAGATATGCTCTGGTGAATGTGGAAGAGAAGACCTGTGATAGAAATGTCAACACTAAATATTGCATTTAAAAAGACGGCACCATGGATTAGCATTTAAGTCATTCTTTTATTATCTGTCAAAAAAATTTCCTGTCAGCAAAACTTGACACCATGCCCAGGATCTGACTTTTCAAGGGTTAAAACACAGTTATAGAGAAAATCTGCTTAATCCAGATAATATATAGCAGATTGGATTCCCTGAATAAATTATATGAGATGTCTTTCTGTGTAGTTGTAGTTAAAAACGAAAAAAAGTTCTATGGAAATCACATGATTGGAGATATTAGCAATACAGAATATCTTCTGAAGAACACTATAGGACTGAATGTGTCTAGCTCAAGAGAGGGTACATTAATTTTGGGAGATGAGACTAGGTGCAGGGTATGAAGTGATTTACTCTTGCTGAACTGTAGTATTAACTTGTTCTCTATTTTTCCTACTATGCTGTTGCTTTACAATTTAGAAATGTACTGTGTAATCTTTTTATATTTGAAACAGCTAACCTTATATTTTACAGACGATAACAGCTAAGAGACTTTGGAATTTTGAAAAACATTGGGGTTGTTCATGATAAAGATCTTTTAGAAGGTATTTCAGATGCCTTTTCAATACCAGATAGCTGTGATCCCATGTGGAAAAATAAGACGACTCTTCTGTTAAAATGTCTGGCGTTGGTTATCAGCAAGAGTATCTATTTGAACAGCTAAAAATCTTTCCCAACAACAATGTGGTTGGTGGAATGGGTTTCACACCATGACATTGAGGTTATAACCCATCCCTAATTAGAATTCTGTTTGTTTCCTGGCTAGTATCACTCAGGAGGACAGTACTGCTGGTCCTTACTGCCATAAACAAAACAATCTACTCTCTCTCTCTCTCTCTCTCTCTCCCCCTCTCTCTCTCCCCCTCCCTCCCTCTCTCTCTCTCTCTCTCTCTCTCTCTCTCTCTCTCTCTCTCTGTTTCATTATTTATGAGAAAAATAAGCTAATCTCTTCTTAAAGTAATTTCTGTTATTGATTTTCACAACTTCTATTGGGGAAAAGAAGCAAAAATATGAATACCTTATTTAGAAGCAAATTTTATTTGAAGACTATCTCAGAAAATCTGCTAAGCATCTACCTGCTAATAAACTTTCCCTTCATACATTAGGCTTATTAGATTTGACCCCACGTCTTGTTTTCAGTTATATTTTCAGAGTAATGATGATTCATTTAAGTGTCCATATAATTAACGTCTATCAAATCCAATGGACAAGTTTTTATCATGCTACTATTATGCATTCAATAAAGCTAAATATAAATAAAATTAAATTAAAAAGCTCTGGAGTATACATGTATGTAAACCTATACATATAAATATATATGCATATATATATATATATATATATATATATATATATATATATATATGTTTTTATGATACTTGACTGACATTCACAGGGTTCTGGAATTTATCTCCAGAGCTAAACAATTGCAACAATATACAAAAATGAATTCAGTGTTCATAATTGAAGTATCATGTATTTATTTACATTTTTAGTTTTAATGAAAATATATTCTTCTCTCATAGAGCACTTTCTGACCATACTCTCTGTCCACACTCCCCAGCTGTTCCTCATCTCCTCGTTTCCTAGATCCACTCACATTCTGTTTCCTCTTCAGAAAAGAGCAAGTCTTCAATAGATAATAGCTAAATAGGACAAAACAAGATACAATAAGACAAGGAAAAAGCCCTCATATCTAGGCTGTAGAAGGCAACCCAGTATGACAACAAGAGTCCCAAGGCCAGGCAAAGGAGTCAGGACACCTCTTCCATTGTCAGGAGTCCCACAAAAAAAACCAGATTAAGAGTCATAACACATATGCAGAGGAAATTCTAGAAAACAGTCCAGTGAAGATAGTAAACTATATCATAAATATAATCCAATTATTTTGAACACATTTTGTTCCTTATTCTTTGGAGTGCCTCTTTCACATCTTTGTTCCTCAAACTATAAATCAGAGGGTTCAGCATGGGGATTACAAGTGTATAAAAAAGGGAAGTCACTTTATCTTGATCTAGGGAATAGGAAGAACTTGGCCGGAAATACATGAAGAGCATAGTTCCTTGAAAAATTGCAACTGCAGTCAAGTGTGATGTACAGGTAGAGAAAGCCTTTAACCTCCCAGCAGCAGAGTTGATCTTCAAGACTGATGAGATGATGTAACAATAGGAGACAAGGACTCCTGAGATGGTGCTCAGTTCAATAAAACCAAAAACGGTGAATATGACTAACACATTGACCTGTGTATCTGAACAAGACAGTACTAACACTGGAGGAATATCACAGAAGAAGTGATTAATCTCATTAGACCCACAGAAATATAAGTGGAATGTCAAAGTAGTATGTATCAAAGCATCTGCTAATGCCACAGAATAGACACCAGTCAATAACTGGAAGCACACTTTTCTGGACATGCCTACTGCATATAGTAGGGGATTACTAATGGCCTTGTATCGATCAAATGCCATCACTGCTAGCAGCACACACTCAGCATCTATAAATATACAGAAAGTGAAGAACTGCATAGCACAGCCAAGAAAAGGAATAGATGTGTTCTTGGACAGGAGGTCTACAAGCATCTTGGGACCAACTGCAGTAGAATAGCAAAGATCAGAGAAAGAGAGGTGGCTGAGAAAAAAGTACATTGGTGTGTCAAGCTTGGGATCCATTCTGATCAAAGTGATCATACCAAGATTTGTCAGCAGATTAGTGAGATAAACAATCAGAAACATAATGAATAAAAACACTTTTACCTCAGGGTTATTGCTAATTCCCAAAAGGAGAAATTCTGTCAATGAGGAGCAGTTCTGCTTATCCATGATTCTTTAGTTTTGGTCTAAAAATTTACAAAAGTCACAATGCAATAATAGTTTAGTATTCATTTTGACTTGACAAGTATAGAACAATATTAATACAACTAAGGATAACATTATTGAATCCTTCAATAAATGCTTAAAAAGTCTGAAAACATTTTGAAAAAAAAATGTATAAATCAGCTCAATGAAGTTATAAAAGCAAGGAGTAGGAAGTTCAAAATCTTTGTATCTAAATATTCATATAAAATATGATCTGTGTAACTTTGCTTGCACTCTTTCACTTATTATTATTCAGTGTTTTTAAATATATAGAACCTGGTCCCATATCTGACAGGCTATAGGGGATATTAAATGATATAATAATAATAATAAACAATAACAACAACAATAATAATAGAAAATGCTGTATACTGAAATAAGGTTCTCAGGTGTTATAAGCCATTAGTCATTGCTTTTGCCTCTACAGCATTTGTCATTAATAGACATCTATTATTTAATATATGAAAAGAGTTATGGTACTAAGTCATTATAAGTTTTACTGAATATGAAACATCATTTACTAAAATGTCTGTCATTAATTACCATTATGTGCCATACACCCAAATATCACTTACATGAGCCCAGATGACAAAAATGAAATAAAAGTGAGAAGAGGTATTAGTTGTGACAGAAAACAGCAAACTTTTCTGCTGGTTATTGATTTCTAAATTGGCCTTTTTTTACATTTTATTTTTTTGTTATATTTTCATTATTTAAAATAAATTTTAAATTTAATTGTACTTTGATCATATTCTTTTTCTCTCCCAAGTCCTTCCAGATACGCTCTTGAATACTATCCAACCAACTTTAATATCTTTCTCAAAAACGTGCAAAAATTCAACAGAATAACAAAATTCCCAAATTAAGGAAACAAAATAAAGTACTCTGTCTCTGGAAAAAAAAAAGTAAAAAAACAAAAAAAGCAAAAAACAAAACCAACCCAAAAACATACAAAACAAATCAAACAAACAAAGAAAAACAAAACAGAAACAAACAAACAAACAAAAAAAACACCAAAGTAAAAACAGGTAAAAGCAAAGCAAACAACCTGTGGAGTCCATTTTCTGTTGGTTGTTACTGTGGCCAGTTCTGAAGTGGTTGATATACCCTGTGTCACTCTATTTACAAAACTGACTTTTTTCTCTCCCTATAACAAAAATTGCGATCCCCTATTTACTTTGTAGATCTACTTTTGTGTGTTTATTGTAGCGAGCTGTTTAGTCCTTTGATTTATATGAAAACTAGAATATGTGCTGCAAAATGTATATTTTTACAACTTCAATGTTTTTTCTTGCATGTGGGTTTGGATGAAAAAATATAAGAAATTTTGCTGTGGAATAAGTCTGGAGCAAATTTTAAATTGGCACATGGCAACCACCTGACAAATATTATGTCTTCCTACAGGAACAAATAACTTGCATTCTGCATTGATATTAAACCATGTTGTGCTCTTAAATTCTCCCTACTTATGAAAATGTAAAGGCATAAAATTTGTTAAGGTTAAAAGAAGAAAATCACTGACCATTAAATAGAACTTGTTTTCGCTCTTTTTTTTTTTTCTGCCTCAGGGTTAAACAATTTATTTACACATTCATCAGCTTGAGTTTTATTGACTTCAAAGAAAATGAAATCAAATTTAACTTGTTTGAAAGCACTTCATTCAGAAACCTACCTGAGATGAGTGTCTTCCTATGTTCTGCTCTTGCACCTGAGCAATAGGTATATCCATTTATTTCAGCTAGAGACTGTTGGGACTTAACTCTCTTAAGGCTCTTTCTCTACACTTTCTCTTAATCAAATGAAATTAATTACATGTTTGAGTATAGCTTCCCGTATAAGTCAGGAACCTTTACTAAAGTGTTACTCCTTCACCTTTATTAGTTTTTCACCTTTAATTTTGATTAATTACAGTCATTGACTAGATTACTTTTACCAATGTGCTATATAGTTATCATAAGTTGATTTGATTCTACTAAAAGTAGAAATAAAAAAATGAAGACATTTTCATGTTCACATTAAGTTGTGTTTATTTTATTTCTTTAATTTTGACTCTATTTGTTCAGTTTTGATTAAATATCCTGATCAAATAATAAGTATGAGAGTATTGCAAAATTTTATCAAGTCCTTTTTTCATATACTTACCTGTCTGTATAAATATCATTGTGTGTTTTTACAATCACTTTTGCAAGTAGTGTATGTTTGGATCCCTGTTATACTAACATATATGTTAATATGCATTCTTATGATCCCTAGAACAGATAACATGTGTGAATAATTGTTCATTAAAAGTGTATGTAATAAACTGAGTAACCAAAAAAAAAAAATAAAAGAGAGAACCTCAGTTGGAGAATTGTCTTCATCAGATTGGCTTGTGGGCATGTCTGTAGGGCATATTCTTGAGTAATTAATGCTTGGTCTGGAAAAGCCCAGCCCACCCATGGGCAGGTGATTATGTGTTGAATAAGAAAACAAACTGAGCAATCCCTGGATAACAAGCCAGTAAGCCTCATTCTTCCATGGTTTCTGCTTCAGTACCTGCTTCCAGATTCCTGCCTTGAGTTCCTGTCCTGGCTTCCTTTCTGATTGAACTATAATGTGGAAATCAACATATAACTTGTTTTTGTTATTTTGTTTTGTTTACCCAAAAAAGTGTATGTAAAATTTTGAACAGATGTTCAAAAAAGACCACAAATAAATACACATGAAGTCTGTTTTAGGTAAAAATTTTGTTGTGTACAGATCAGTATTTTTTAAAATGTATTTTATGTTAGTATTTCAAGAAAACTTTAAAGGTCTCTTCATTTTTTAACTAATCTCTAATTGTTATTAATTATTTCAGAACTTTGATAACTCAAACACTAGAAGCAGAGTCTCTAAATTATTTCATTTAGTTTTTGACTTTATGGAGTTAAATCTTTTCCTTCAAATTTTCTTCCCCTGAAATCTTCCATATACCACTTTATCTATCAAATTCATAACCTTCTTTAAAAACAAATTATCTTTTTCACTCATTAACTTGACATCCTGCTCACTGCTCTCCTCCAGGTCACCTCCTTCCACAGTCCTTTCCCCATCTTCCTCCATTTCTCTTCTGAACAAGTGAGGCCACTTGGGTATCCCTGTCACTCTGGCACTTCAAGTCTCTTTAAAGCTAGGCACTTCCTCACCCATTGAGGCCAGACATTGCAGTCAAGCTAGTACAACACATCACACATACAGACAACAGCTTTTAGGATACCCCCCATTCCTGTTGTTCAGGACCCACATAAATATCAAGCAGCATATTGCCACATATGAGCAGCAAGGCATAGGTCCGTCCTGGGTTTGTTCTTCAGTTGGTTGTTCAGACTCTGAGAGCCCTACAGGTCCAGGATAGTTGACTCTATTTGTCTTCCCATGGAGCTTCCATCCCTCTTGGGGCTTCAATCTTTCCTCCAATTCTTCTGTAATAGTCCAAACTGTTGGCCCGTGGGTGTCTGCATCCATCTAACTCAGTTGATAGGTAGAGCCTCTGAGAGTACAACATTCTCCTGTTTGCAAGCATAACAGAGTATCTTTAGTAGTGTTAGGGATTGATGCTTGTCCATGGGATGGGTCTTAAGTTGCTCCGGTTATTGGTTGGGCATTCCTTCAGTTTCTGCTCCCTCCCTAATGCCTCCTTTACTTGTAGACAAGATACATTTTGAGTTGAAAGTTTTGTGGGTGGGTTGGTGCCTCCGTTGCTCCACTGGAGTTCCTGAATGTTACACTCTCCAGACCTAAATAAGCTAAATAAGAAGAAAGGCACAAGCAGGGAAGCTTGAATCTTAGGTAGAAGGGGAAATATAACAGCCATTAGAGGCAGATGGAGAGAAGGAACTGGGCTAGAAAAGGATGTGGTGGGGGATGGGGGATTTAGGATCAGGTGGGGAAAGGACAGGAGAGATGGATAAATGACAGTGAAAATGAATGGAAATTTGCAAACTGATGGGGCTGAGGAGGTGGGAATATCTCCAAGAGGAGATAGAGACCTGAAGCGACCACCACCTGAGCCCGACAGGAACCCCAATTGAGTAATAAAGACCTTTTATAAATCGCAATTCCATGCAATTTTTTCTGATCACATTTTCTCCTTCCAATACTTCCCATAACATCCATGCACTCAGCGTCAATATACATAGAATATTCTCTCTCTCTCTCTCTCTCTCTCTCTCTCTCTCTCTCTCTCTCTCT
>NW_021620163.1:1082735-1121020 GCF_004785775.1 Grammomys surdaster | reverse complement strand
TCTCTCTCTCTCTCTCTCTCTCTCTCTCTCTCTCTCTCTCTCTCTCTCTCTCTCTTCTCATCAATCAAAAATCAGGCAAACCAAAAAGAAATCTAAAAAGAAAAAAAAAACAAGAAATATACACACAATAAAAATAAAAACCACAAAATTAGAAACCACCATGTAAAAATAAAAGACTTTTAAATAAAATACTTCTACCAAACAATTTTACAGAAATATTATTGAGTTCCCCTTTGCATTGGCCATTACTGCATAGTAAGCATAGTGCCTCCATTAACTGTGGTGAACATATGCAGATTCCACTGAAGAAAATTAATTTTATTCCCTTGAAATCACATGTCAATTCCAGATAGCATCTTACTTTGAATATTCCCTTTTGAACTCTGGGACATCTGGTTTTAAACCTGTGCAGTCCCTGGGTATGCTGATAGTTTTTGTGGCAGTTTTTCATGTATACATCAGACTTTTATTTTCTAGAAGACACTGTTTCTAGGAGTCATCTTTCTACTATGGGTAGCTACATCTTTCTGCCTCTTCTGCTCTGCTCCCTGAGCCCAGAGAAATTTGATTAAGATATTCAATTTTCCTAAATAGTATGATCCAAATCTTTCAGTGTTTATATGTTACCTAATTGTGGTTCGCTCTGCTAGTTCCCATATAGTGTAAGAGAAAACTTCTCTGATGATGACTGAGCGAGGAATATTTCTATGAATATGGTAGCATGTCACTAGGAATCATTCTATCGCTATGTTTCTATAGTAGAATAATAGTATTTAGTTTTCTAATAGGCCCATGGCCTATTCAGTTTATGGGTCATGGGCACCAATCCACTTTTGGATATGAATTACATCCTATGGCATGAACTTAAATTCAATCAGATTGTATGACAACTATCATAACATCTTGACACTGTTATACCATCATAGCATGTTGAAAGGTCACTGTTGAAGGTCTCAGGATTTTTACTTGGTTTAGTGATTACTCTTGTCTTTAATAGTATGCAGAGTACCTGTTAGTACCATGAACATTCTAGTACCAGGAACTAGTCAGTAGGGGTGAAGGTACTAATTAGGCACCAGTTCAATAGTCTCATGTTAATATGTGTTGTCATAAAAACTGGAGGGCATTACCCTTAGTTTATGGCAAGAAACCCCTAGCTTTGGCAATAGCCTGAGGTGTTTGGTTATTTCCAGGGAGGAGGTGTGTTATTGGGACTGGGTTTGGAGGTTTCAATAGCCCAGGCCAGACTTAATTTTTATCTTTATGCCATATGCTTGTAGATGAAAATGTGTGCTCCCATATACTGCTCCAGTTCCATCCATGCCTGCAGCCGTTACTCCCAGCATAATGTTCATGAATTATACCTTAGAAATTGTAACACTCTTGCAAATAAATATAAGACACTTTTGTCATGGTGCCTCTTGAACAAAAATAAAATAGAAACTAAGACAAACCATATCCTCAAAAGAGTCTATATTCTCCTGCAGAAATTCTTGCTCACCAGTAAAGGTTACTTTCCTATTCATAAAAAACAGAATTTGCAAGCAGAAAAGATACCTATCAACTGAGGAAAGTACTTGGGTTTTAGGTTTACACACTAGAATATTATTTGGCTGTTTAAATATGTTATAGACGTTCTGTCAGGTTTTCTGAAGGCTAAACTGATTCCAAGGATCCTAGGTACGAACCCACTCTATATTGTATGCCCACCAACTACCCTTAAAGCTGTAAACTTTAAACAATCAAACAGCTGTAAACTCCATACATATTCTGTGCTCTATTTTCCAGCCTACAACTTCCCTGCTTTTCTGGAGGCCATGCCTGTACCAGCCATAAACTCTCATATACCCCGAACCCAGGCTCAAGATTCAGATCTCACTACTTGAGCAGAAGACCTTGCATGTGATATAGACTCTAGTAAAAAAATTTAGTATGATTTTTTTTATTTATACTTCTGGCACAATTGCTGTGACTTGTGAGAGAAACATTCTATGCTAACCCCGTCTCTCCAGAGTACTAAGTGTCTCTCCTGTTTGCATGTCAATTTCTTTGTCCAGAAATGGAAGTCTTTTTCATTTCTTTTGAATAGATTTTCTGTCTTCATTTGTTTATTTAACTCTTTTTTTAAAAAAATACATTAAATCACTACTTTGTATGTTTCATCATGATCTAAATTTCTTGGGTGTTCTACTCCTAAGTGTTTTACTTATTGCTACTGAATCATTTTGGATTTTCTTAGTTGACTCACAGTTGTAGTACTTCGTTGTGTTCTCTTTCTGACATTCTTTTTTTCTTCAAGATCTTCTGTTTATGCTGCTTCATATGTGATACATATTTATATATTATATGAATATAATGAAGACGGGACTATGTGCTTGGGTTAATAAGCTAGTGGAGAGTCTGCCAAGCTAAGGCTTAAGCACTGAAATATTAAAGGGTCTCTTTTTAGGCCCCAGGGAGTGGAGAGGCCTGGCAGGAAGCTGAGGTGGGGGGTCAGTGAGGACATCCTCTTGGAGATAGGAGGAGGAAGAATGGGAGGTGAAACTATAGGAGGGAAGACACAGAGGGGGTAATGATGACTGTAAAAAAAAAGTAATGTAAAAATGTTTCTGGTTGATTATTTGGAGAACTAGTTTGTTAAGGAATAATTGTCGACATATTGATTTTTAGGATTAATTAACATATGTAAAACATTAATTAATATTTATAATATAATATATTATATATGATATCAGTCTATCAGTTTCTTATTATTTTAATTGCATAATTACTTCTGGAATTAATTTATATCTTGTTTTGTTTTGCCATTGATTTGTTTATAGTGAGAGTTGTTAATTTTTTCTAATGTTTAAAAATTTTCCTAAAATTGTCATCATTATTGCAGCTACTTTAAATTTGAAAAGACTGAAGATGCTATGACATTATTCATTCTAATCTGAAGCCTCTCATCTTGTTCTTAAATCTATTATGCTGGGTAGCTTTCTGTCATCTTCATATAACATAGGGTCACTGGAGAAGAGAGAGCCTCAATTGAGCAAACTCTCTCTCCAAAAGACTAGACGATAGGCAAGCCTCTAGAACATTTTCTTAAAGTAGAGATTTTGTGTTTGAGTTCAACCCATTGTGGACAAGGCAACTCCTATTTCTGAGTTCTAGAAGAAAGCAAACTGGTCAAGCCATAGTGAGTAATCCAGGAACCTGCACTCCTCCATGATTCCTGCATCAGCTTCTTGGGGTTGGTCTGGTGCTGCTTTGTATTCAAATGCTAAATTCTGTATCCCAAGATCTGGTTGCTCCATGACAAGTAAATTCTTCTGTACAGCGTTTGTTGTACAAAACTTGTCCTCCATGTTAATTGGTCAATAAACAGCTAAAACCTGTGATTGGACAATAAAGGAAGGAAGGCAGGATATTCTAGGAGGGAGAAAGGAACTCTGCAAAAATGAAAGTGAAAGGCATTTTCACTAGGAAACATGATAGGAGACTGAAGTGACTACAGGCCTGGAAGGTATAGATAGCATGTGGCTGGATGAGGTGATCAGGTTAACTTAGGTAAGCTAGTTGAGAGTCTAGTCTGCCAGCTAAGTTTTAAGCTTTGAAATATTAAAAGGTCTCTATGTGATTATTTGTGGAACTAGCTGATTAAGGAATAACTCATACAATATTCATTTCCAGTATTAATTAATAAATACATACAAAATATTAATAATTATTTTTTATATCAGCTTCTGAATCCAGGTTCCTGGACTGGTCAACTCCTTTCCTGACTTCCTCCCATGATGAGAAATCAAAAGCCAAATAAATACATACCCCCTACTTTTTTATGTCATAGGATTTTATCAGAGCAATAGAAGCCATAGCTAGGAAAGAAATTGGAACCAGGATGGTATAGTAATGTTGAGACAGGCCTGACTTTGTTGTTTAGGAGAGGATTACTGATGACTTAGAAGATTATTGAAACTTTCTGCAACAACAACAACAACAAAAGAGCCATAGAGTATTGAAACTTCAGATAGCTGTGATATAGGGGGCTTAGTCTTTGACAAAATTCAACAATCCTTCATGCTAAAAGTATTAGAGAGATCAGAAATTCAAGGTCCATAACTAAACATAGTAAAAGCAATATACAGCAAACCAATAGCCAACATCAAACTAAATGGAGAGAAACTTGAAGCAATCCTCCTAAATTAAGGGACAAGACAAAAGTGTACACTCTCCCCGTCTCTTCAATACAGTACCTGAAGTTCTAGCCAGAGCAATTAGAGAACAAAAAGAGATCAAAGGGATAAAATTTGGGGAGTAGGAAGTCACAATATCACTATTTGTAGATGATGTGATAGTGTACATAAGTGACACAAGTTCTACCAGAGAACTCCTATAGGTGATAACTGCAGCAAAGTGACTGGATATAAAATTAATCCCCCAAAGGCAGTAATCTACCTCTACTCAAAGGATAAAAGTGTTGAAAAAGAAATCATGGAAATCACACCCTTTACAGATAATATAAAATATGTTGGTATGACTCTAAGCAAACAAGTGAAATACTTGTATGACATGAACTTCAAGTCTCTGAAGAAAAAAATCAAGAAAGATCTCAGAATATAGAACGATCTTCCATGCTCATGAGTCAGTAGGATTAACATAGTAAAAACGGAAGTTTTACTAAAAACAATCTACAGATTCAATGCTATCCCCATAAAAATTTCCACTCAATTCTTTACAGAGATAGAAAGAGAAATTCTCAAATTCATCTGTAATAACAAAAACCCATGATAGCAAAAACTATTCTCAATAATACAAGAACTTCTAGGGGAATCACCATTCCTGACATCAAGCTGTACTACAGAGCAATAGTGATAAAAAACCACATGGTATTGGTACAAAGACAGGCAGGTCGATCAAGGGAATAGAATTGGAGACTCAGAAATAAACCCACACACCTATGGTCACTTGTTCTTTGACAAAGGAGCTAAAACCATCTAGTGGTAAAAAACAGTATTTTCAACAAATGGTGCTGTTTCAACTGGCGGTCTGTATGGAGAAGGATGCAAAATGATCTGTTCTTATCTTTTTGAACTAATCACAAATCCAAGTGCATCAAGCACCTCCACGTAAAACCAGATATGCTGAATTAATAGAAGAGAAATTGGAAAAGAGCCTCAAACACATAGGCACAGTAGAAAATTTCCTGAACAGAACACCAATGGTTCATACACTAAGATCATCAATCAACATATGGTACTCCATGAAATTGAAAAGCTTCTGTAAGGCAAAGGACACTGTTAATAAGACAAAACAGTAACCCATAGTTTGGGATAAGATCTTTACCAATCCTACAACTGACAGAAGGATAATATCCAAAATATACAAAGAACTCAAGAAGGTATACTCCAGAGAACCAAATAACCCTATTAAAAATTGGGTACAGAGCTCAACTGAGGAATCTCAAATATCTGAGAAGCACTTAAATATATGGTCAACATCCTTAGTCATCAGGGAAATGTAAATCAAAATGACTCTGAGATTCCACCTCCCACCAATCAGAGTGACTAAAATCAAATACACAGGTGACAGCAGATGCTGGTGAGGAGGTGGAGAAAGAAGAACACTCTTCCATTGCTGGTGGATTGCAAGCTGGTAAAACCACTTTGGATCTCAATCTGGTGGTTCTTCGGAAAACTGAAAATAGTTCTATCGGAAAACCCAACTATATCACTACTGTGCATTCCCAAAAGATGCTCCAACATATAACAAGGACGAATGCTCCACTTTGTTTATAGCAGCCTTACTTATAATAGCCAGAAGCTGGAAACAATCTAGATGTCCCTCAACAGAGGAATTTATACAGAACATGTGGTACATTTACACAATGGAGCATTACTGAGCTATTAAAAACAGTGACTCCATGAAAGTCGCAGGCAAATGAATGGAACTAGAAAATATCATCTTCAGTGAGATAACCCAGTCACAAAAGAATGCAAATTGTATGTACTCACTGATAAGTAGATATTAGCCCAAAAGTTCAGAGAATCAATGAAACAACCTAGAAACCATATGGAGCTTAAGAAGGAAGAATGAAGTGTGTGAATGCTTTAATACTACATAGCATAGAAAGGACAACAAAATAATCACAGGAAGTAGAGGGAAGAAGGGACCTGAGAGGGAGAGATGAGGAGGGAAAAAGGGGGTGGCAGGATCAGGTATTGGAAGGGACAGGAGAGAAATACAGAGGGTCAGAAAATGAAATAAAAATATGTAGCAGTAGGGGATGGGGAACTGGGTATAGCCGCTAGAAAGTTCCAGAAGCCAGAGAAGTAAGAGGCTCTCAGGATCTAACAGCCATGACTTTAGTGGAAATAAGCAATAAAGGAGAGATAGAACCTGTAGAGAACACCTCTAGTGGATAGGCACAGGCCCCAGCTAAGGGATGGGACCACTCACCCATCTCAACGTTTTTAACCCAGAAATGTTCCTGTCCAAAGGAAGGAGAGGGACAAAACATGGAACAGAGACTAAAGGAAAGGCTGTCCAGAAAGGCTCCATCTAGGGATCCATCCCATCTGTAGACACCAAACCCCAACGCTATTGCAGATGCCAAGAAGTACTTGCTGACGGGAGTCTGATATGGCTGTTCGCTGAGAGGTTCTACCACTACGTGACAAATACAAATGCAGATACTCAGAGACAGCCATCAGATTTAGCCAAGAGAGCACAATGGAAGAGCTAAGAGAAGGACTGAAGGAGCAGAAGGGGACTACAATCTATGAAAAGAACATTATCAACTAACCAGAACACTCAGAGCTCCCAGAGACTAAACCACCAACTAAAGAGTATAGAAAGGATCCATGGCTCCAGATATGTATGAAGCAGAAGATGGCCTTATCTGGAGGGGAGACCCTTGGTCTTATGGAGGCTTGATGCCCCAGCGAAGTAGGATGCTAGCAAACGGGGGATGTAGAGCACTGAGGTAGGAATGGGTGAGTGGGTGGAGGGACACCCTCATAGAAGCAATGGGGAGGGTGGAGAGGAGAGATGGGATGGAGTGTTTGTGGAACGGTTATCAGGAAGGGTGATGTCATGTAAATAAATAAAATGATAAATAATAAACAAAAAATGAAAATGCAGCACAGCTATACAATTAGGCTACTTCTCAGGTATTAAAACAAAGTCATCCTGTAATTTGCTTGGAAATGTATGGAGCTAGAATACATCATCCTGAGTGAGGTACTATAGACTCAGAAATTCTCCAATGTTAGGGTTGTTTACTTATAAGTGATAATTAGCCATAAAGTGTAGGATAACTATCTTCCAATCCAAAGGCCCTAAGAAACTGAGTAATGAGATTTCAAGAAATTTGCATGAATTTCACAAAGAAGAGCAAGCAAGATAGTCATCAGAGGTATTGTAGGTGCCCTGGACAAGGAACCAGGATGAGAAATGAGTGAGGAGGGGCAAAGGATGGGGATCAGATGTGTGTGTTTGGGGTTTCAGGGTATCCCTGGGACTTGTGGGCAATCTTGGATGGAGGAGGCTGAAGACAGTCTATGGGGGTGACTATAACTGAGATTATTATCAGCAGGGTATAATATGGGAGAGGGCTTGGATATAGAATGAAAATCAGTGTGGGGCAAGTCTGAGACTTGCTGGAGACCTGGCACAGGAGACTTCTGGAAGTCTCTGTGGATCACCCTAGCTGAATTCCTAGAAGCTATGGATATGGAGACTGAAGTGGCCACCTCTTATAGCTAAGAGTGCCTTCCAATGGAGGGAGGGAGATATTAATTCTTTTATTTTTAAGTACTATATAAATGCAGCAGTTTTTTGGTCAATGAGATAATATACTTGTAAAAAAATCTTTGAAAGAATTTACTACTTTGCTCACCATTTTATATTTAGTCTATTAAGAAAGAACTGGCATGGTGGGACAAATCTAAACAAAGGCCACATTCTAGAATTCTCGTTAACTCTAAATAGCCTATTAGTTGTTGAATGAATCCAACAGTGTATTTAAATTTGGAAAAACTAAGGCTGCCATGACCCTGTGAACTTTGAAAACACCATTATACAACACTCAGAGATGTAGTGATCTTCCCAGAAGGTTTTTTTTTCACCTCTCACTATATTATTTCTATGATGCCACCCTGTTTTCAAAAATAAAATTGTAAAATTCTTCTTTCCCTCAAATAGTTAATAAATAAGTATAATTTTGAGAGCATTGTTTCTCCCTTGTTCCATTTGAGAAGACTTTGAAAAACCTGGAACTTTTTCCAGATATCCTGGCCTTTTCTATTAGTTGAGTTTAATTTTTGTGAAAATACTCTGTAGTGACTTTTTAAGCAAAATATAAAGTCACTGCATCAATAGATAAAACTGTGCATATTAAAATTATTTATGATAAATGGAATCGAATTTTTTTACTCATTTTCTCCAAGGCTCAGGGAATATCATGAATGAATAGAAGGAAATATTTGAACTCGTGGTTGGGGCAGCCTGGGGTAAAACTATATTCTGGACCTAAAAGACCCATGCCATCCTAGTTCACAACAGTTGTGGTTGCTTGCACAGGACTAATCATTCATCATTACAATATAAAGCAAGGAAGTCCTCATGTACTCCCTGTACTAGCCAAGGAGACAGAGACTAAATGACTACCAGAGGATAGAAAGTTTTCTTTAAGGATATGGCCCCTGGTTAGTCAAACATCATCGAGGGTATGCACCCCTACCTAAAAACATTCAGAAAATATGAATGGGACTTGACATGCTATGAAAAGAACAACAAAAACAATAACAACAACAAAAAACCAACCAAACAAGAAGATATAAAGTCATGAATTAGTATATGATAAAGATAGGGGAGGAATTAATGTGAATATGATAAAAATATTTTTATTTAAAATAATTATATCCATTTAAAAATATTATAAAATATGAAAATAGAAAATAGCTTTGAAAAACAGTACATTAAGAAGTGATTTTTTTGGGGGGATCATTGACAAAGGTAGAGAATGTGAAGGAAGATATTTTTGTGAATCTCAGTGATGTATTTAATAAGAGTAAGATTTGGGGAAAATAACACTCATAAATTAAAATTGGAAATCAGACTCTATTCTGGAAGCTATCCCTGTAATTTTCTTGTATATTTAAGCTGCAATTGGTTACTTGCTGGTACAAACAGGAGACTTGAAATAACTTATCATTATTTTAGATACATGAGATTATGTAGAAAACTATTTCTTACTTTAAATGTGAACATTTTATTATATTGGACAAAATACCACTACCACCACCACCACACCCCCCAACATCATTATTTGAATAGGATTTATCTTCACTCGTATTAGAAATACTGGAAAAGAAGGTGCTTTACAATGAGATGAATAGGATTCAAGAAGCTTTCTCTAAGTATTCACGTTAAATTTCATTTTCATATAATGAAGTTGTTAAAGATGGAATTATATAAAGTAATGTCTGGATATCCAATATACATGGAGATTAGTTATTGTGAATCTATATGCTTAAAAATAAACAAACCCATCATTAACAGTATCATATCCATAGTGATTTACAGCAAAATTCAAAGATTTTGTTCAAAAAATTCCACTGCTGAATGAAGAGACTTTTCTAAAGCATTTGTAGAAATGAGAGTACTGGGCAATTTCCTAGTTAACAAGATGTAAATTCAAGGGTAGCTCTGTTTCTTAATTAAACGGAAGTCAAAGAGGATAGCATTCCACCAATATTGAAGGAGAAATGAATATTGCTTTTAGAAAAATTTGGTGATTTTTCATTGTTCACAATATTTCATTTTCTAATTCATAAAAAGATGCTGCAAATAATGATTTAGGATATAGAAATTCTCCTTTAAAAAAACAGCAACAAAAATCAAACAGAAATCAAACAACAACAACAACAAAAAAACATGTTCCTAATGCACATTTTATAAATAAGATAATCTCTGTGTGTCCACAAAGTTAATGCCAGGTAGTATGTAACAAATCAAATTTTAAATGACCCCTTGCTCATGGTAAAACCCATGGTAGTAATAACAGTTAAGATGATTTGTGCAATGAGATATGAGAAAGAAAAAATAATCTATCAGGTGCTCAAGAGTCTAATCAGTAATAAAATAATTAAAATGAGTATGTTTAGTAGGGCATTGAGAGTGCATTCAGACAATTATGAAAAACTGTGTGAGATTATTATTTATCCAATTTGAAAATTTTGTAAATTATTTAAATGATGGGAGAGGTATTGTAAAGCCTGCAGGCTGGGGATGTCTTTATGAACAGGGAAATGTTTATTTCACTGAGTGTCACTGTGATTTTCAGTAAGTGTCTATACCTGATCAACAATAATATCATGTGTAAAGTGTGAAGATGATACCCAGGAATGTAGTTTTTTAGTATTCCCCAGAAAATATTGAGCCCTGAGGCTAATTAGGATATAGCAAAATAGAAAAATGTGGCCTCAAGGGAATTATGTCCCATTGGTAGCAGTTGAAAATAAAAGTGATAATCCAGTTTGTTCTGGAAGTACAGGTAAAGATGGAAAGATTTACTGGACTCAGGTAGGTTTATGAATGACTACTTGCAAGACTAGGAGAAGAATAACACTGCAATTTATTTGAAATATGAACAACATAGTTGACAAACAAATGAGTACATGGCTCATTTGCTTAAGTAGTTGCATAAATTATGCCAACCAAAGAACAGAAACATACATTTTTAGGTATTTGTGAATCTGAGTGCCTTCACTTGCTTCCTTGTAGAAGGTTAAATATAGATGATATTTTAGTATGTAGTAAGGCAAATACTATTGGTATACAATTTCCTTTTCAAAGCTATGCACCCATGATGTGATATGATGTGATATGGGAAACACTAATTTCTTCTAAGTTCATTCAAATAATAATAGATGGTCAATGTTATGTATAACAATATATAACACCTCAAGTCTGTATAATATCAACCTTATTGTTTTGGGATTATAGAGCATAGTTTCCATTAGCCTTTTCATGTAACAATAAAGAAAATTAAAAGTTATCCTGTAATGTAAACATATAAATTTATAAATTAAGACAGGAAATAGGAATGTGACAACCTTTTTGCTTTCCAAATTCTTTAGGTTGTGTACAAACCAATGATACTGAAGTATTTTGTAACACTGGCTTGATCATTTTCTTTTATAAGGATCTAGTGCTTAGAGTCTGGTATGTTGAAATCAATGAATGATGTTAAGAGACAGATGGTTTAATGAAATAGGTATCATTAGAAAATATCGCAAAACCATAACATATCTATTTCCATAAATTTATTTAAATTGGATGTGATGATGTGAGATTAAACTATGATTATTAATATGATGAAAGAGATCTTTTGTTTCATGTTCATGAAATGTTTAGTTTTTCATATTTTTGGGGCTTCCTACCCAGCTTTTGTTGTTCCTTTCATATGTATTGTTATCTGATAACAACCTTTAGGCTTCTCCATCCCACAGTCTTAGGATGAATGTAAAAATAAGATGTCAGGAATTACTTATATTAAACAATTATCAACTGCTGACTCTAAATATTTGAGGGAATTTTTGGAAAGTGTGTCACTTCTGTGCTTCTAGATTGTTTTATGAATACACAGAATATTTTCTATATAATAAGAGTAGAATCTGAATATTGGCTACAATATTCTTACCTAGATAAATTAAAACCAACTATATTTTTTAATGCTTTCTGCAACTATTCAGGCAAAGAACAAAGAAGAATGGATGATGGAAACTGCTCTTCAATCACCAAATTTATTCTACTAGGAATCACTAATGACCCTAGCATGAAAGTGGTTCTATTCATTGTATTTCTCATCATCTATCTCATTATTCTTGTGGCAAATATTGGAATGATTGTTTTGGTGAGAATAGATTCCCAGCTTCACACACCAATGTACTTCTTCCTCAGCCACCTCTCTTTCTCAGACCTTTGTTATTCCACTGCAGTTGGACCAAAGATGCTGGTAGGCCTACTGGCCAAATACAAACCTATATCTTTTTTGGGCTGTGTATTGCAGTTTTTCTTCACCTGTATCTTTGTAGATGCTGAGTGTGTGCTGCTGGCAGTAATGGCCTTTGATCGGTACAAGGCCATCAGCAATCCCCTGATGTATGCTATAGACATGTCCAGTAGATTTTGTTACCAACTTCTGGCTGGAGTTTATGTATTAGCAATGATAGATGCTCTGATGAATACTATAATAACATTTGGGTTATGTTTCTGTAGGTCAAATGAGATTAATCATTTCTTCTGTGATCGTCCACCTATACTGTTATTATCTTGCTCAGATATACATGTTAGTGAATTGGCAATATTTGTGTTTTCTGGGTTTGTTGAGTTGTGCACTATTTCAGGACTTCTTGTCTCTTACTGTTACATTATCACATCAGTCTTGAAGATCAACTCTGATGAGGGCAGATTCAAAGCTTTCTCCACCTGTGCCTCCCATTTGACTGTAGTTGTAATTTTTCAGGGGACTCTGTTTTTTATGTATTTCCAGCCAAGTTCTTCATACTCCTTAGATCAAGACAAAACAGCTTCATTGTTTTATACCCTGGTGATTCCCATGCTAAACCCTCTGATTTATAGCCTGAGGAACAAGGATGTGAAAGAAGCTCTGTACAAACTGAGAAATAAAAAGTCATTTAAATAATTGCATTATATTTGTATATCTACAAGATATAGTAGGAGTGATTGTTGTAAAATTATACTGCATGAATTGTAAAGAATTTATGTCATCTAGTTTAACTGATTAAAATATGTATTTCTTCTAAATTTTAGAGAAAAGATAATATTATTGATATATAAATTGTTCATATTTCATTATTATTTGTTACAAAATAATTGCTTTTAATTCAATTTTAATTACACGATGCTTTCCTGGATTGTACTACTTTTCCTTTTATATTTTATTTTTTATTTAATATCAGAGGAATCTCTAGATTGTTAAAAATAAATCTTTATTAAGGTGAAAGGCATAGACATTAACTACATAGTCTAAACCTTCATAACTTTTAGGATAGAATAAAATTATACTTTTTCTGCAGTAAAATGTATTTTGAAAGTAATCTAGAGCAAAATTTTTTTTTACTTTTTTTTTAATCAAATCATAATTTTTACTTAGTCACACAGGGGTTATAAACACAAAAAGGCAGGACATGGGGAAGGGGATGACACCAAAGTGTGGGTGTTCAGGGGGAGTACAGATATCTTTCAGAACATGGTATTGGCTGGGTGAAGGTTCAGGGGACAGGTCACTATGACTCTGTCTATGATTCACTTTTCCTTATCTAAGTTGGCATTATTCGCCAAGGCTACCTATTTACAAGGTCTATGACTACTCAGGCTGGTAAATTTCCAGAAAAGCTGCCTGGTTACCATAGCTTATAGCCCTCTGTTTCAATATTTTTCCACAGAAACCCAAGACTTGGTCTTAGTATACATGTATGACAGGCCTATTGCTGATTTTAGGCCTATGGCTGATTTTAGGCCTTCAGTGTGTAAGCAGGGCTGCCCCTGACATCTCCTCCCTTCTCTAAGTATAGAAGGGCTGTGGCGATTCTAATCTTGGGAAGGCAGGGATAGAGGCCTGACCCCAAGTAATTGAAGGGGAGAGCAAAATCTTTACATCCAATGTCCACAATAAAAAGTCTCTTGGATGAGAATTTGTCCAAGTACAGCTTTGACCTCCAAGTAAGACTGATAAGGCATACATAATTGGCGATAATTGACTTAGAGCCTGTGAGAATACTCCCTGCGATGACAACAAAGAAGTATTTTGAAAAAATCTCCTTTGAGGTCACAAAGTCAACTACAAATAGAAAGAAAGAGAAGGGGGGAAGAATCACACACACACACACACACACACACACACACACACACACACACACAGCATTGGTTGGAGAATCAAACTTCATCAAACTCCAACAAGCAAGTTTTTTGGGTTTTTTTGTTTTGTTTTGTTTTTCACACAGATTATACACTCCAGCAAAATCATTCAAGCAGTATAGAAATTACATTCTATTTTTTAATAAATGACTATGAAAAACCCAGGATGCTTCCCCAATACCTTTATATGAAAAAGCATTATGTAGTACAGGTTTTAAAAAGAACAAATTATTCCCAAGAAACTGTATACACTCGTATCAAAGCAGCCTGTCATAGATAACAAAATTTTGAACAAGCAAGATAATTTTCTCAGCCTGTTTTTCTTACTGGCAGGTAGCAATTTGTGATTACAAAGACAGGATCAATTATTCCATTAATCATCTTAAAATGTTATCTTATAAAAATGTTAAGGGAATCACAAATTTAAACTTATATAAAATGTTTATATTGTCCTTTATCAATTATAATTCAAATCTTCTGAGTGAACATCTACTCATCAGCAAGTTTCATTAAATCATATCAGAAAGCTGAGGACTAAAAAGAATACGAGGAACCAATCATCAAGTAAACAGACAGTTCAGCCTCAATCTGACTCAGGGCAGCCAATGCTAGTTAGGCTGTCATTGTTCTTGTTTGCTGACATCAAAAATTCCCTAGCTCAACTACTAAGGGTTTGTTTTTTAATTGGGATATTTGGGTTGTTGGTATTTATTCTTGAGTTGTTTATACATTTTGGATATTAGCCCTCTGTCAGATGTAGGGTCCTTTCCAAGTCTGTAGACTGCTTTTTGTCCTATTGACAGTGTCTTTTTCCTTGCAGAATTTTTGCAGTTTCATGAGGTTTCATTTATCAATTATCGCTCTTAGTGCCTGAGCCATTGGTGTTCTAATCAGGAAATTGTCTCCTATACCAATGCTTTCAAATCTACTTTTTATTTTCTCGTCTATAACATTTTGTGTATCTGGGTTTATGTTGAGGTCCTGGATCCACTTGGACTTGAGTTTTGTTTGGATTATAAGTGTGGATCTATTTTCTTTCTTCTACATATAGACATCCAGTTAGACCATCACTGTTTTTTGAAAATGCTTTCTTTTTTCTATTTTAAGGTTTTGGCTTCTTTATCCAAAATCAAGTACACATAGATATATGGACATTTCTCCACACAAGTAAAATGCCACAAATAGGCATTTTAGTTCATTTCTTCACGGAACCAAACATGCCTCATGCCATCTGGACTCAAAACATTTTGGCAGTAACTGTAGTTCCACCCTAGAAATGTCATTTTGTGGATGTCAAGTCAAGTTCTCCTAAGGGGATTCCTTGCCAAAATATTAGAAGGAATTTTACTGCACCCCTTGGTGCTAGCCATGGGAGTACATTTTTAGTGTGTACATTTTTTGTCATAATTCTGATCCTCCACATTCTCCCTAGCAGATCTCTTTAAGTTCTGGTTATAGGATCTTAGAACTTTTACAGAATAATGCTGGAAAATCTCACACAAAGTAATTGCAAAGCTCACAAACCATTTGGTCAGTTTTGTCACTAACACAACCAACTCTCAGTAGGAATTCTCTGTGACAGTTGAATAAATCCAATCAGTCTACATACTAAAGGATATTTTGACAGACTTTGTAAAGACTCTGTGTGCTGGAGTTACCAAGCATTTATATCACCACTTACTCTACATTAGCTTTCTCTTTCTTTCCCATCATTAGTGCTTATTAAATGTTATGTTGGAAATTCACGAGCAATCATTTCTTCCTTCCCATTTATCAACTCTGTTAAATATTTACATAATTAGTCTCCCTCTAAAATGCTATTGCATGATGCCATTTTCTTTTTCTACATTTTATTTGTAATTCTTAGAATCTATGAATATACAATGCATTTTCATTGCATCCGCACCCACTCCTCCCCTTAATCATTTATTCTCATTTCCTTCGGACCTTATGTCCTCCTTCTTCTCAAGCTTCATTAGCATGCAAAGCCCTATTTGTGTTGCCTGTCTATTCATAGATATGTCATAATCCTCTGGATCCTGGTTGACTGACCAAGGCCACACAGTTAACAAAAACTGAGACTTTTCTTTCATCAGCCATAAACAAGCAACGTTTCTTCAGACAGTACCAGGAGAGCACAAGCATCTCTTCGCTTTATTCTAGAAATTTATTTTGTTGAAGGCCTTGCTTTGTAAGGCAACCACAACTATTCTTACATAATAAAATCACTGGTGGTATCATGGCCAGAAAACACTTTTGCCTCAGTTTTTCCCAAACCTCTGTTTCCAATCTGTCCTGCTCTTATTTCAATACTGAGATTGCAGACAACAGGTGTCTTATGGATTCCACAATTATGGCTGAGTACTCCACATAAACTCATTTTTGGTGCTTGACTAATTGTGGATTTTACATTATCTACTGAATGTGTGTGTGTGTGTGTGTGTGTGTATGCATGTGTGTGTGTACACACACATGCATGTGTGCATGACTTTGATGAATTCGGATAGTGAAATCAACCTGTAGGTATGTAAATAAAAAAACGAAAGTTCATTTTATAATTATTGAGAAATATTCTCCCATTTCTCAAATCAAAGCCATCAATAGAGTACCAGTATTTAAAAAGAGCTTAATGATGGAGCATTGTGTCAGTTATCAAAACCATTGAAGTCTGTGGTTGTTGTGTCCAATCATGCCATTGGATGATTTAACATAATGTGAAAACTTCATTTCCATTTCATTAAGAGTCTCATTTTGGTGGATTCATAGCATAATGGGTTAGAAAAACATGCAGTTCTTTTTCATAAGGACATCAATTTCCATAATACACTGGGTAATGAATTTATCTGTTCCAAAATTATTTATAACCTTACACTGTTGCTTTAACATTTGGAAAATCAATGTATAGAAAAAAAACCACAGCATTCCTAATAAGGTGCCAATTTAAAAGAGTATAAATTATTAAAACAGTGATACTAATTGAAAAGCCTAAATCATTTATTCTAAAATAAAATTCATTATAGATTCTTAAATGTGATACACACACACAAACACACACACACACACACAAACACACACACACACACACATATATATATATATATATATATATATATATCCTTATATCCATATATACATATTTTACCACAACTTAGTTAAAAAAACACTATTTGATTTCACTGAATTTTGAAATAGTCTTATGAAGGTACACATCCCATTGTGAACAGCCCCATTACTTTCATGTCTATAATAAAAATGAATAATTAAAATTTTTTCCTTATTCTCCATGTTCAGTCAAATGCATAGATGCTATTCTTATGCTTTCAGAAAACTCATTCAGTGGTTTAAACAATAGGGAATGCTATAGAAGAAATAGACAATAAAATAATTGTTCAACAAAATACATATGTCTGTATCTTTTCATTTTCTGGAAGATAGAATTATATTAAATCATTTTACTATATTGGCATTTTGAACTCTCTTTATTGAAGTGTATGTGGAAGATGCATAAGTAGGTGCCTATGTATGTGTGTGTTTGTGTAATACACTACAGGTCTCATTACCAGTGTTTAACATTGACTTTTCTCTAATTTTGTTTTATTGGTTTTTTTCCTATTTTATCTACAAAACAGAATATATAAGATTGATATTGAAGAGCTGCAATGTTCAATCCTTTAACAAAGTTCTCTCATTTGAGGATAAGTTTTTTTAAGTATTATTTGCACAATGCTTCAAGGGCATTATTATTATCATAGTGCATTTACTAATAAAAAATGGGAGGAAGAAAAGAGTTTTGTCATTATGAAAGGACGATAATGGCAAAGAAGGAGAAGAACAATGATGGATTAAGTCTAGTTTACATAACTGGTGACTCCTGCACACACATGTGCCTATTTCCAGTGTTCTTCAGTTTATCCAAGTTAGATTTGTTCATTTTCCAACTGGATTCGAGTAGTGTATTTTAACAGCCATATAATTGCAAGCCCTGTGACAAGATCCTGTTGTTTCTCACCAACAAACATTTCTTTAGATCCAAGAGTCCTAATTTCCTATCTTTCTTTTTTTTAAACATTTTTTTATTTCATGGTCAGTAGATTCTTTTTATACAAAATACTCTGTTTCACTTCTAAAACACACTCTTCCCAGTACTTCCCCAACTCTCTTTCCATTTGGTTCCACACCCTTTCTGTCTTTCATTAGAATACAAACAGGCATCTGAGGATCGAAAATAACATAAGATAAATCACAAACAAACAAATCAGAATACAACAAAACAACCAAACAATTGGAATGACAAATGAACCCAATGATAAGCCCAAGAAACACTTGTAGATTCATACACACACATGTTTATTCTTCCATAATTTTCACAGAAACACCATACTGAAGTTATAATATAGAAATTCTGTCTTCTGCTCATTGGGTATAGAGACTCTGTTTTAGATTATGATTAAAATCCTTTCTATTTCAGAACAAAATAAAATTTTATTCTTTTGTAAAAATTGTGCATGTTCTGAATGTACAGTTGATGGCCATATCTTTCAATTGAATATATAATTCATCTTTATCAATATAGAGGTATCCTTGAGATTCAATACAAAGAAAAATGTGCAAAAAAGCAACCATTGAAATACAAGAAAGCTTAATACATTTAAAATTGAATGAAAGACTAAATGCAATTATTTTAAAATTGAAATGATCATGAAAATTTATGCACATGTGTATCACATCTTACTATATTGCAAATAATATGTTACATTATGGAATGCCTATAACATTTTCTTATGATTAAAATTACATGAAATATTTATGCTAATCACTTAAATTAGTTAGTACAACTTTCCTATGACTCATTCAATATCATTTTATACAAATTACCATCATTTCTTGACCATGTGCACATAATGCAACTATTAATACCACCTTTTATTTCCCAGTTTTTGCAAGGCAGTTTTCACATCCTTGTTTCTCAGACTGTAAATCAGTGGGTTCAGCATAGGAATCACCAGAGTGTAAAACAGGGAAGTCATTTTGTCTTGATCTAGAGAATAAGAAGTACTTGGCTGGAAGTATGTAAAAAGCAGGGTTCCCTGAAAAATTGCAACAGCTGTCAGGTGAGAGGTGCAGGTGGAAAAAGCTTTAAACCTTCCCTTGGCAGAAGGGATCTTCAAGACTGATAGGATAATGTAGCAATAGGAGACAAGGACTCCTGAAATAGTGCTCAACTCAATAAATCCAAAAATAATGAATATCATTAACTCATTGACATGAGTATCTGAACAAGATAGTAACAGTATAGGAGGGATATCACAGAAGAAATGATCAATCTCATGTGACCCACAGAAACATAAGTGGAATGTTAATGTGGTGTGTATCAAAGCATCTGTCATTCCTACCAGGTAAACACCAGCCAGAAATTGGTAGCATACTCTACTGGACATGTCTACTGCATATAGCAAGGGGTGGCTTATAGCTTTGTACCGATCAAAGGCCATCACTGCCAGCAACACACATTCAACATCTATAAAGATACAGACAAAAAAGAATTGCAAAGCACAACCAACAAATGGGATGGTTTTGTACTTGCTGAAAATGTCTATCAACATCTTGGGCCCAACTGCAGAGGAGTAGCAGAGGTCAGAGAAAGAGAGGTGGCTGAGGAAGAAGTACATCGGTTTTTGGAGCTGGGGATCCATCTTGATCAAAATGATCATTCCAATATTAGTTATGAGAATAATAAGATAAATAGCTAGGAACACAGTAAATACTAGCACTTTCATGTCAGGGTTATTGGTAATTCCCAAGAGTAGGAACTCAGGTAATAAAGAACAGTTTTCCTTGTCCATGATTTGTTCTTCTTTTCCTATCATGTAAAATTCAAAGGACAATTGATTACATTTCTTTTTCTGGATATATTAATATATCTTCCTTAAGACACAAGATAAATTTATTTAATTATATACATCTAAAATGAGTGAGGGAGGCATAGTTTCGAAGAGATATTGTTATATAAAAATAAAGTTCTACTTTAAGAAGTTTAAGATGAAATCTGAATGGTTTTGTAATTCATGAGACATCAGAATTTTCTGTGTTTTCATCATTCATATTAGAAAGTGCTTTTGACAAAAAATTAATGGTGAGTTTTGTATGTAAAATGGTACAAAGAAACTTTCAAATTTAGAAAGACAAAACAAGTTTGTGAATTATCACGTCTTTATCTAAAAGAAATGCAATCATTACATATTCAATAAACATAATCACCTGAATCACCAACAGTTATATTGAAAGACAGTTATTAAATAGTATTATGATTCCAGTTTTAGAGTATAGTTTTAGTTAAAATCAAAATAAAATTTGTTGACTTTTTTCCTTTGGTCATTATTTGAGGGTTTGCCAAACTACTAAAACACCTCTGTGTAACTTGATTGACTCCTTCTATGAATCCCTTAAACAGCCAATAAGAATGAAATAGAAAAGACTTTATAATAAGTACATTTTAAATTGTTGGATTTTTAGTGATTTTATTTACCTAACACACAGAACATGGTAGTTATTTCAAAGACTTATGGCTGATTTGCCCTTTGTCTATGGTGATTATGAGCATACATGGGAAATGCCTGTCTGTATACCTAGCTGCCTATTCACCTGGCTATCATTCATCTATCTAAATTTGAATGTGGGTAATTAGCTGTTAGAGTTTCTAGATTTAAATATCATGGCATGTGGTGCATCTAGAATTAAAGATACATATTTTAATATTTCATATCTATTTTTAGTTGAAAACAATGAAAAATAACTACTTGAATACTTGTTACATTTAATTGAATAGTTAGACATTATTTAATCACTACAAACTCACCAATGGTGGTTTTCAAAATGAAATAGCTTTTTATTTCATTCTCTATTTTTTAGATGCTAGATTCATTAGCCTACCTGAGATGAGAAAGTCCTTCCTACCTTGTACTGGTTTCAGAAGTATATATCTTGTTAATTTATTTATTTTCAACTACTGACAACTGGGATTTACACACTTGAGCGTCTGCCCTCACTCTTCTACATTATTCAAATATGAATAATTAGATATGTATCTTCTCCTGAGAATAACTGCATAAGTTTCAGTAAAGCTAAACTTTTGATTCTTTACTCTTTTCACCAATTGATCCTTGAAAACTTTGAAGAGAATTTAATTAACTATAATTATATTATAACTATAATTATACTGTAGTTTAATTAACTATAATTATAGTATGACTATAGCAAACTTATAATTTGCTATCATGAATCACCTTCCTCAAATGAAACCAAATATCCAATGAACTCAAAATGGGACCTATATTGATAATTTTCATTACTTACCCCTTTTTCTCCTTTTCTTTTTTCTTTCCTTTTCCTTTCTTTTATTTGAATTCTGAGATAGTCTTCTTAGTCTGTAATATACAGTAATGTTATCACATATATTTATCATTAATCCATATTTCATTATTGTCTCCAATCACCATGGCAATCACAATCCTTACTTTTGATTTATTATCTTAGTTACTGATTTGATTGTGCTTTCATTGTAGCAGAAACCGTACAACCATGGCTTTGAAACATGTCTTCATGAGTACATAGGTGTTTAGGTATTTAGATATTCAAAAGCCACTGGTTGACATTAGTGAAATGTATAATTTAACACAAGGTAAAAAGTTGGTTGATTATATTTTTACATACTTATATACAAAATAAGTAAATAATGTGTACACAAAGCAATTATCATAACAGATGGTTGTTTAACAAGGTTATGACAATTGAGACAGTAAAATTTTGTATAGTAAATAAGGGAAGAGGTAGTTAATAATTATAAAAGATAGCTTTTCATTTGAGTCACTCCTTATAGCCTAATATCTCAGAATTCATTACTTTCAAAATATCTCAGAGCTATCCAGAGTTCCTTTATTTCCCTGGCTAGTATGTTTGCCAATTAATACTGAGTATCTCAATCCAAAGACACCTCTCTCAGACAGTGGGTTTAAACATTTTATTTTCCACTTTGAGGCATCATGATTTGTATTTCAGGACTACTTTACAGCTTATATGAAGGAAGTGCTAGTTAATTAGTTTCTTCTTTTTCATTATAGCATAAAATCAATTTTCTCAAAACATAATATTTCCATAAAATGAAAGTTTCTGAATGTGTTAAAAATAACAGTGTGAGGTGGGTAAAGTGGTACATGCCTTTAATCCCAGAACTCAGCAGGCAGAGTTGGACGATAGCTAGGGCCACATAGAAAGATGCTGTTTCTCCATAAACAAACAAAAAAATCACATTCAGTAAACATATATTTAAAGTGGAAGAAATAGTAAGAAAATTTTAATGCAAACATGTGTCAGAAAATTTCTGCACAAAAGATACTACACATACATGCACACACATGCATGCACACACACACACACACACAGAGGAACCTTATATATAGATTTATTTATTTATTTATTTATTTATTTATTTATTTATTTATTTATGTTTTTATGTGTATTTGTGTGTGTGTGTGTGCTTATATGAGTGCATGTGCACTACATGTGCGAAAGACCCTGTGGAGATCAGAAGAGGGCATTACATGAGCTGGAACTGGAGTTATAGATAGTTTTGAATTGACATGTGGGGTCTGAGAATCAAACTTTGGTTCTTTGCAAGAGGAATGGATGTTCTTAATCATGGAGCCATCACACAATCCCAAGAAATTTCTTTCAAAGGAACTTCTGTATTATACTTTACCAGACCTATGTTTATAAAATTAAATACTCAGAGTAGCATCAAAAAATGTTCCAATTAAGTCATTTTATGTTCAATTAGAAAATAATCTCACTGCTTGTTGAGTCCTCTGTCATAAGCAGAGCTGTCCTGAGCAGCCTGCTTTCCCAAGGGCAATTTCATTTCCCCACCACCTCTCCACCCATGTTCATCAGACCAGTAGATCCTGAACCACATAGGTATGTTTTCCTTCTACCACCCATCCTCCCTGATGGCTTTACAGCTTATATAAAGTAAGTGCTAGTTAGTTAGTTTCTTCTGGAGCTAGCAGAGCTGCTGTAAGTAGCTTTCTGTCCAAGGGGGACCTCCATTCTTCCCCTACATCTTCTTCCTCATTCCTCAGACCTGCTGAGCTTGAACCATACAGATATGCTTCCCTTTCCCCACCCACCTTCTCTGCTGGCTGAGTCCTCTGGAGCAAGCCTAGCTGTCATGAGCAGCCTCTTAGCCCACTGTCTCTCTCACAAGCTTCATCAGATCTGTAGGCCCTGAAAATGTAGACCTGCAGATCCTGAACCATAGAACTCAAAGATACCTGTTAGAGGCATACCACAGCAGGATCATTGAGGTTAACTACCCCTCCAAATACCTACTACAACAGAAACATCCAGGGACCAAAGCCACCTAGATGGCTAAAGGTCCTCCAAAGAATACAATCAACAAAAGCCAGAGCAATATGCCACCTTCAGAGCACAGCTAACCTACTACAGTAAGCCCTGGATTTGCTAACATAAGAGAAGCACAAGAAACTGACGTTAAATTCAATCTTATAAAGATGATAAAGGTTTTTAAAAAGAAAATGAACAAACCTCTTAAAGAAAGAGGAAAATACAATAACAATTTAGAGGTCTTTAAAGAGAAAACAAATAAATCCCTTAAAGATATAAAGGAAAATGAAATTAAACAGGTAAGAAAAATAAATAAAACTCTGCAAGACCTGAAAGTAGACCTAGAAGCAACAAAGGACAAGAAATAAGATGTAAGTATCACCAAGAGAATACAGCAGATGAAAGAGTGAATCTCAGGCATAGAAAATAAAAAAGAAGAAATTAATACATCAATCAAAGAAATGCTTAATCTAAAAATTCCTGACACAAAATATCCAGGAAATACAGGATAACATGAAAGAATCTAACCTAAGAATAATAGGAATAGAGGAAGATAAGGAATCCCAGCTCCAAGGCCTAAAAAGTAGCCTCAACAAAATCATAGAAAAAAAGCAAAACAAAACTTTCCCAACCTAAAGAAAGAGATGCCTGTAAACATACAAGAAATTTTTAGAACACAAATTAGACTGGACCAGAAAAAAAATCCATCCACCACATAATAATCAAAATGTAAAATCTACAGAACAAAGAAAAGTGTTAAAAGCAGAAAGGGGGAAAAAAGCAGGTAACATCCAAAGACAAAGCTATTAGAATCACACCTGATTCTCAAGAAAGACTCTAAAAGCTATAAGGACATGGACAGACAATTTGCAACCTCTAAAAATCCAGACCCTCATCTTCATCTGTAGGCTGCTGTCAGAATACTGGCTTCCAGGCAGCTAGGATGAGGGCCTTAAATCCCATGCTCAAAGTGACATACCTACTCCAACAAGGCCACACATATTATAACAGGGTCACACTTTCTAATAGTGCCACTACCTGGGCCAAGCATATACAAACCATCACAATACCCAAATTTATGGAACACAATGAAAAGCAGGGCTAATAGGGAAACTTATAGCCCTAAGTACTCCCATGAAGAAATTAGAAAGTTCTCATACCGGCAATTTAAAAGTTCACCTTAAAGCTCTAGAAAAAAGAAGCAAGTACACCAAAGAGGAGTTCCCAAATAACGCCGCCAACTGGAACCAAGTGTTCTCATATATAAGCCTATAGGGGACATTTATCATTTAAATGATAGCATCAAGCTGGCTAGCTTGTTGAAGTGATTTTCCTGTTCTTGCCTCCTGGGCCCTGGGATTGTAGATGACCAGGGCAACTGCCTGGCTTTCAAATGAGTTCTGAGAATGCCAACTCCAGGCTTCTTGCTTGTGTGCCAAGTGCTTCATCCAATGAGCCATCTTCCAGCCCTCGTTTGATATGTTTAATTAGGGTTCTTGTCTATTTGTTGTTATTCAGCCAAGCACTGTGCATCTTTACTCCTTATGAAAATGGAATTCTTAATATTTTCCCCTTTCCACAGGTTATTTCTCTGTTGTTTCCACATAAACATTCCCTAATTTGACATGATCAATTTGGCCTGCATGTGATTTTGTCATGAAACATTCTTGCTTAGATGGATATCTTGTATTTTCTTCTATAAGGTTTATTGTTTGGAGTCTCACTTTTAAGCTCTCTATCAATTTTTACCTAAGTTTTGTGTATAGTTAAAGATGAGGATCATTTCATTAGAGACTGAAAAATAATCTGATAAAATTCAGATACTACTGTTGATGCCAAGAAGCACTTTCTGACAGGAGCCTGATATAGCTGTTGACTGAGAAGCTTTCCCAGAGCCAGACCAATACAGATGCAGATGCACAAAGCCACACATTGGACTGAGAGCAGAGACCCCAATGGAGAAGTTAGGGCAAGGACTAAAGGAGCTGAAGGGGTTTGCAACTCTATAGGAAGAACAATATCATCCAACAAGATGTCCCCAGAGATCCCAGGGACTAAACCACCAATCCAAGAGTACACATGGGGAGATCTATGGCTAAGCGGTATATGTAGCAGGGGATCCCCTAATATAGCATCACTGGGAGGGGAGCCCGTTGGTCCTGTGGAGGCTTGATGACCCAATGTAGGAGAATGCTAGGGCACTGAGGTGGGAGTGGACTGATGGGGGAGCACCCTCCTAGAGGCAGGGGGAGGATGGAGGGGATGGGGGTTGGTGGAGGGTAAACTGAGAAGAGGGATAACGTTTGAAATGTAAACAAATAAAAAACAATGAAATTCAAATAAAGGGAAAGAAGAAAAAAATCTTATTCATATGTTTTTTCTTACATATAGATTTACCTATTGCTAGTCACAGTCCTTATCTATTTGATGTCAGTAATTATCTTTGTTTTCTAATTGTCTATAAGGACTTGGATCTCTCTGCATTTCTAAGAAGCTATCCAATTATTCAACAGTTGGATTATCATTGTTTTCTACAAATAGGACGATTAACGAAACTGATCAGATATTTTTATCTTATACAGCATGAATAATATGCCTCTAAATGTTTTTATTTTATATTTAAATTCGTAAACTTTCAACACAAATGTCATATTCAGAAAATATGTAAACAGTAAATTATCAAACACTCAAACCATTTGAATTAAATGATTCAGTACATATTAAATTTTGCCAAACTTAGAGATCTTCGTTTATGTGTATAGTGAATTGCCATGCACAAAGCTTACTAATATGCTTCTTCAGTTACAATAGTAGGGTAGTGTATGTATTTAGACAGAAAAAAATGCACTTAAAATGATGATTGACAAGAAATCCGACTTGAGCTGCAGATCTTGAATGGTTACAATTTTTAGAGTGACTACAAGCTATAAGATTCTTGCTGTGAAAAACAATTATGCTGAGGTTTGACAAGACTGGCAGTCTTTTAGTACAAATAGTTAACTATTGAAATAAAGTAGTTTTCATGAAACTATTATGGACAATGTAAATTAGCCAATTAAGCTGAAATGTTTACTGTCTCTGCTATGTCACTTCCATCTTCTCAAAACCACCTGTTCTTAGTAATGTTTACATTAAAGCTTCTGGATATGCCCTAAATAGAAAAAAAAAAAACAATTCTGAATATAGAGTATTGATATTTTCAGTAATATTTTTAGATTTGCCTGTGACATTTGAAATGATTTAGTTACAAATTTTTACATCCTAAATATTTCAGTAAATACAAAGAGCTTTTACTTAGAAAAGATATTCTTTGTAAGATTCCAAGTAATAAAATTAACCTCAGGTGAGCCTGGAGCTGATACTGTGCCACAGTGCTCTATACCCAAATACTGCCCGGAGAGACCTGGTCTCTGAGGAGTGCAGGCACACCTGTGAGCACAGTTAAGACCACCACTTTTGCTCTGAGGCACCTGCTCAGAGACCTCAGGACACAGGAACTGAGGAACAGCTTGAGACAGGATCCCTCTGGTTTTCATCTGAGTTTGGAGCTGATCCTGTGCCACAGTGCCCTGAACTAATCCCGTGTCACAGCTCTTCATACCCGAATAGTACTGAGAGAAAGCCTCCCAGGAGTGATGGCATACCTCTGAGCACAGGTTAAGACCACCACCTCTTCTCAAATTCCTGACACAAGAGGGACCAGCTTAGAGTCATCAGGACACAGGAACCAAGGAACATCCTGGGACAGGATTCTTCAGGTTTCCTTCTGGATATGGAGCTGACACTGTGCCACAGCTCTCCATACTCAAATTCATCTGAAGAATACCTGTGGGTCTCTGGTTCCAGAGGGTGTCCCAGGATGATCTCCCAGCTGAGGACAGAGTGAGAGTAGGGAGGGTCTGCTACGTCTCTGCCACTACCTCTGCCTGCGTCTCCACTGTCTGTTGGTCTCTGGCCAGGCATGGTGTGAAAGGTCTGGGCCAAAGGGTACAGAGCGCAAGCAGGGAGGAGAGATTGTCTGCCCCCACTGCTGCCTCCACCTGAGTCTCCCTGTCACAGCTAGGTCACTCCCAGGTGTTGCACCTGTCTTTCAGCGCTGAGCCTATAGGAAGCCGGCTAGCTGGCAAGGAAGTAGCTTGGTGCCCCAGGAAGGTTCCAGGAGAGCAGATCTCTCCCCAAGTGTTACACCTCTAGTGTTACAGCTCTTGTGACAGAGACTCTCAGACACCAGGATGATTCTCAAAAGTGCCTTTACTTCTCCAGAATAGAGCCCTTATATACAGTTTCAGGGTGGGTTAGGGTCTGGCAGCAGATAACGCCTATTGGCTTGGTCCAAGAGCTTGGAGATACCTCATCTACATGTGGGAGAGCCTGAGGCACTGTTCCTCGTGACTGGTCACAGACCTCTTTTTGGGAGGGGCTGTTGAGGGCCAAAGCTGAATGAAAAGAACCAGGGCCTGGGGACAAAAGTCAAACACCTGCCATCCAGATAATGGTCCAGGGTTCAAGACTCGCTCAACCATGTTCCCAGGTGCTTCTCCCAGCCCAGCACCCCACAAATACTAATCTCCCAGAAGTACTGACACACAGGCTTGCAGGAGAGACAAGCCATAGTCAGAGACAGCAAGACCAGCTAACACCGGAGATATTCAGATGGCTAGAGGCAAGGGCAAGAACATAAACAACAGAACCCAAGGCTACTTGATATCATCAGAACTGAGTTCTCCCACCACACTGAGCTCTGGATATCCCAACACACCAGAAATGCAAGACTCTGATTTAAAGTCACACCTCAGGATGATGATAGAAAACTTTAAGAAGGATATAAATAACTCCTTTAAGGAAATACAGGAAAATACAGGTAAACAGGCAGAAGCCCTTAAAGAGGAAACACAAAAATCTCTTAAAGAATTACAAGAGAATACAACCAAACAGGTGAAGGAATTGAACAAAACCATCCAGGATCTAAAAATGGAAATATATTCAGTAATGAAATCTTAAATGGAGACTACCCTGGAGATAGAAAACCTAGCAAAGAAATCAGGAGTCATACATGCAAGCATCACCAACAGAATACAAGAGATAGAAGAGAGAATCTCATGTGCAGAAGATACCATGGAAAACATTGACACAACTATCAAAGATAATGCAAATGCAAAATGATCCTAACCTAAAACATCCAGAAAATCCAAGAAACAATGAGAAGACCAAACCTAAGGATAATAGGTATAGATGAGAGTGAAGATTCCCAACTTAAAGGCCAGTAAATATCTTCAACAAAATTATAGAGGAAAACTTTCCTAACCTAAAGAAAGAGATGCTGATGAACATACAAGAAGCCTACAGAACTCCAAATAGACTAGACCAGAAAAGAAATTCCTCCTGTCACATAATAATCAGAACATTAAATGCACAAAACAAAGAAAAAAATACTAAAAGCAGTGAGGGAAAAATGCCAAGTAATAGATAAAGGCAGACCTATAAGAATTACACCAGACTTTTCACCAGAGACTATAAAAGCCAGAAGATCCTGGAGTGATATACAGACCCTAAGAGAACACAATTGCCAGCCCAGAATACTATAACCAGCAAAACTCTCAATCACTACAGATGGAGAAACCAAGATACAAAACCAAATTTAAACAATAGCTTCTCACAAATCCAGCCCTACAAAGGATAATTGATGGAAAAACTCCAACACAAGGAAAGAAACTACAACCTAGAAAAAGCAAGAAAGTAATCTAAAAAACACATAAGAAGATAACTACATAAACATAATTACACCTCTAATAACTAAAATAACAGGGAGAAACAATCACTTTTTCTTAATATCTCTTAACATCTATGGACTCAATTCCCCAATAAAAAGACACTGACTAACAGACTGGATAAATAAGCAGGACCCAGAATTTTGCTGCATGCAAGAAATGCACCTCAGTGGTAAAGACAGACACTAACTCAGAGTAAAGGGCTGGAAAAAATTTTACAAGTAAATGGTCCCAAGAAACAAGTTGGAATAGCCATTTTAATTCAAATAAAATCGACTTTCAACCAAAAGTTATCCAAAAAGATAAGGAAGGACACTTCATACTTGTCAAAGGAAAAATCTACCAAGATGAACTCTCAATTCTGAACATCTATGCTCCAAATGCAAGGGCACCCACATTCATAAAAGAATCATCAGATCCTACTACAAAGGCCTATACTCAACAAAACTGGAAAACCTGGATGAAATCAACAATTTCCTAGACAGATACCAGGTACTAAAGTTAAACCAGGAGCAGATAAACCATCTAAATAGTCCCATAACCCCTAAGGAAATAGCAGCAGTCATTAAAAGTCTCCCCATTAAAAAAAGCCCAGGACCAGATGGTTTTAGTGCTGAATTCTATCAGACCTTCAAGGAAGACCTAATAGCAATTCTCTTCAAACTATTCCACAAAATAGAAACAGAAGGAACACTACCCAATTCCTTCTATGAAGCTACAATTACACTCATACCCAAACCCCACAAAGACCCGACAAAGAAAGACAACTTCAGACCAATCACCCTTATGAACATTGATGCAAAAATACTCAATAAAATTCTAGCAAACCGAATCCAAGACCATATAAAAACAATCATCCATCATGATCAAGTATCCCAGGAAAGCAGGGATGGTTCAATATTCGGAAACCCATCAATGTAATCCACTATATAAACAAGCTTAAAGAAAAAAAACACATGATCATCTCACTAGATGCTGAGGAAGCATTTAACAAAATTCAACATCCCCTCATGATAAAAGTCTTGGAAAGATCAGGAATTCAAGACTCCTACCTAAACATAGTAAAAGCAATTTACAGCAAACCAGTAGCCAACATCAAGCTAAATGGAGAGAAACTTCAAGTAATCCCACTAAGATCAGGGACTAGACAAGGCTGCCCACTCTCCCCCTACCTATTCAATATAGTACTGGAAGTCCTAGCCAGAGCAATTAGACAACAAAAAGAAGTCAAAGGGATACAAATAGGAAAGGAAGAAGTCAAAATATCGCTATTTGCAGATGATATGATAGTATACTTAAGTGACCCCCAAACTTCCACCAGAGAACTCCTAAACCTGATAAACAACTTTAGCAAAGTGGCTGGTTATAAAATCAACTCAAACAAATCAGTAGCCTTCCTCTACATGAAAGATAAACAGACTGAAAAAGAAATTAGGGAAAGGACACCCTTCACAATAGTTGCAAATAATATAAAATACCTTGGTGTGAATCTAACCAAGCAAGTGAAAGACCTGTATGACAAGAACTTCAAGTCTCTGAAGAAAGAAATCGAAGATATCAGAAGATGGAAAGATCTCCCATGCTCATGGATTGGCAGGATTAATATAATAAAAATGACCATCTTGCCAAAAGCAATCTACAGATTCAATGCAATTCCCATTAAAATCCCAACTCAATTCTTCACAGAGTTAGGAAAGGAAATACTCAAATTCATATGGAATAACAAAAAACCCAGGATAGCGAAAACTATTCTCAACAAACAATAAAAGAACTTCTGGAGGAATCACCATCCCTGACCTCAAGCTGTACTACATAGCAATAGTGATAAAAACTACCTGGTATTGGTACAGAGACAGGCAGGAAATCAATGGAATAGAATTGAAGACCCAGAAATGAACCCACACTCCTATGGTCACTTGATCTTTGACAAAGGAGATAAAACTGTCCAGTGGAAAAAGGACAGCATTTTCAATAAATGGTGCTGGTTCAACTGGAGGACAACATGTAGAAGAATGAAAATTGATCCATTCTTATCCCCTTGTACAAAGCTCAAGTCTAAGTGGATAAAGGAAAACCAGATACACTGAAACTAATAGAAGAGAAGGTGGGGAAGAGCCTCGAATACTTGGGCACAGGGGAAAAGTTCCTGAACAGAACACCAATGGCATATGCTCTAAGATCAAGAATTGACAAATGGGACTTCATAAAATTGCAAAGTTTCTATAAGGCAAAGGACACTGTCAATAGGACAAAATGACAACCAACAAATTGGGAAAAGATCTTTACCAATCCTTCATCTGATAGAGGGTTAATATCCAATATATACAAAGAACTCAAGAAATTAGACTCCAGACAACCAAATAACCCTATTAAAAATGGGGTATAGAGCTTAATAAAGAATTTTCAATGGAGGAAAGTCGAATGGCTGAGAAGCACCTAAAGAAATGTTCAGTATCCTTAGTCGTCAGTGAAATGCAAATCAAACAACCTTGAGATTCCATCTCACACCAGTCAGAATGGCTAAGATTAAAAACTCAGGTGATAGTAGATGCTGGCAAGGGTGTGGAGAAAGAGGAACACTCCTCCATTGTTGGTGGGACTGCAAGATGGTGCAACCACTTTGGAAATCAGTCTGGCAGTTCCTCAGAAAATTGGACATAGCATTACCTGAGAATCCAGCTATACCACTCCTAGGCATATACTCAGAAGATGCTCGAACATATAACAAGGACATATGCTCAACTATGTTCATAGCAGCCTTATTTATAAAAGCCAGGAGCTGGAAAGAACCCAGATGTCCTTCAACTGAGGAATGGATTAAAAAAATATGGTATATTTACACAATGGAGTATTACTCAGCTATTAAAAACAATGAATTCGAGAGGTTCCTAGGTAACTAAATGGATGGAACTAGAAATTATCATCCTGAGTGAAGTAAGCCAATGACAAAAGAACACACATGGTATTCACTCACTGATTATTAGATATTAGCCCAGAACCTTGAAATGCCCAAGATGCAACTCACAGACCACATGAAGCTCATAAAGAAGGAAGACCAAGTGGGGGTGATTCAGTCCTTCTTAGAAGGAGCAACAAAATACTCAAGGGAGCAAATATGGAGACAAAGTGAGGGACAGAAACTGAAGGAGGGGCCATCTGAAGACCATTCCACCTGAGTATCCATCCCATGTGCAGTCACCAAAGGTAGATGCTGATGTGAAAGTCAGGAAGTGCATGCTGATAAGAGCCTGATATGGATGTCTCCTCAGAGTTCTTCAAGAGTCTGACATATTCAGAGGCAGATGCTCACAACTAGCCATTGAACTGATAATGGGGTTCTCAATGGAGGAGTTAGAGTGAAGACTGTAGGAGCTGAAAGGGTTTGTGGCACCATGAGGAGAGCAACAATACCAACCAACCACAGCTCCCAGGGTCTAAACCACCAGCCTGGGAACACTTAGGGAGGGATCCAGGGCTTCAGCTGAATATGTAAGAGTGGAGGGCCCTGCTGGGCATAGGTGGAAGAAGAGAACCTTGACCTCATGGAGGCTGGACGCCCCCAGGTGGTGGGAATTTTGAGGGTGGGAAGGTGGGAGTGGGGGGGTAGATAGAGGTTATATCCACAGAGAAGAAGGGGGAGGGGTGAGGGGATAGGGGGCTCCTGGGTGGGTGGGGGATGGGGTAAGGGGACAACATATGAAATGTAAATAAAACATCCAATAAAGAAATTTAAAAAAAAGAAACTTTACTAAAACTCAAAGTACACATTGTACCACACACAATAAGATTGGGAGACTTCAATACTAGACTCTCATCAATGGACAGATCATGGAAACAGAAAGTAAACAAAGACACAGTAAAACTAACAGAAGTGATGGACCAAATGCATTTAACAGATACGCATGAAATATTTCATCCTAAAACAAAAGAACATACCTTCTTCTCAGCACCTCATGGGCTCTTCTCCAAAATTGACCATATAATCAGTTACAAAACAGTCTTCAACAATACAAAAATACTGAAATAAATCATGCATCCTATCAGATCACCATGGACTAAGGCTAGTCTTCAATAGCAAAAAACAAAACAAAAACAGAAAGCCCATATATACATGGAATCTGAGCAATGCACTATTCAATGATAACTTGGTCAATGTAGAAATAAAGAGACTTTGAAGACAAGAAATGAAAGGTTATGGTTTTAAAATTATATGTTTTTGTGCCAACTTGACAAAATGTGTTTGTGAAGGTTAGTTTTAAATTTTACCTTGCCACAAACTATAATCAAGTCGGAAAAGTGTCTCAATTGAGAAAATGTCTAGATCAGTTTGTCCTATCTTAAAAAAAGACAAATGTACAAAAACATGACTATGTTTTGACTATGCTTTTCTCTGATTTAAATAAACTAAATAATTAATTGTAATACATTTTTGTACTGACTTAGACAACCCATGCAGTAAAGTCTTATCTTATTTCATTTTATTGAGACCTTGAAAGTACCTACTTATATTCAATTTTCTTTTTTTTCTTTTAACTTTTTAGATAATTAAATAATTTCTGTATTTGCATTTAAAAAATAAATAAAATTGACCTCAGGACCAAAAACAATAGCCCATTGTTAAAGCACACTTGTCTAATATGCTTGAATCCCTAAAGTTAGTTCCCATTTAAAAGGAAAGAAAAGAAAGAAAAGGAAATGCTCCAAATATTATTGAGTGTAATAATTACCTCTACAAGTAATTAACACTGACAGTATTTTTTCAGTAATTACCAATGTGTTTGTATAAGCACATACCCCAGTGGCAGTAATCCCATTTGGGATGCCCAGGATCCCTTGGAAAGATATATTTGGGATCTCAGTTATCAGATCCCCAGTGGCATGAGAGTGTAGTAAAAGCCCTTTGTTCTTCTGTGAAATTATTCATTTAATCTATTCGAAAGCAGTCCTGTCCTTGGTAAGTCATTTTTGTGGGAGTTAAAAGGACTTCCCTTACATAAAAATTACATTTTGTGTATCTGAGATAAATAAAAATAATGAATCATGACTAAAATGGAATGAAAAAGATAAAATGATTTGTTTTGCACTAGTAATATTTTGTACTTTTTCTATTATTGCACAATAATCTGTAACATCTTTGTGTAAATACACTATTTTTGTTATAGATATGAAATTACCTATGGTGCCTGTCTAAAATATTGAAATATTTTGTTATAATTGATCACTTTTTGCTTTATGGATTTTTTAAAATTTCATTTATATTAAGATTTCTGAGGATTTTGAGAAGATTTTCTGTCTTCTATTTATTCTCTTTATGCCTTCTCCTGTTACTATGACTACCATGAGGCATGTTTCATCCTAAGTTCCCAGGAGTGGCTATGATGCTTTTCTAGGAAATGAGAAAACTTTTCCTCCACTCAGGCTGGCTCAACGTAAACTAACTAGGAAGTCTTGTCAACCCTGATATTTGTTCTCCACCTGCCATGTCTTTGACTAATAGCACATTGTTAAGTCATACCTGTCAGCTCCTAGATGAGTGTCTTTGTGTGCTATTCTAAGCATCTACCTGACATGAAATAGGAGTAAGGTAGTCTATGCAATTGTGGGGTCATAATTGTTTTTATCTCCATTTTATCGAATTTCCTCTTTAACCTTAAACTTTTTTTATCTTCCATCTATAAGATAAAGTTGATACGATAAGGTTGATGAGGATTGTAAGTTTTACATAGTTTCTTAAGTTTTTTTAGTGACAAATCAATAAGCTACAAGAAAAATATTTGGAACGTTACATTATAAATGAGAAGCCTTTATATAGCTATTAGTTATTGTTTGTAAAGCTGTGTAAACATAATTAAAATACTATTTTCTGCTTGTTATTCTGTCTAAAAAGTGATGTATGAAGTAGACAAACAGAAATTGGAGGAATCAAGAGATTACAGACAGATGCTAGACAGACTGACAAGTAAATAATGTATAGACAAACCTATAAATATATACATAATTCTGTAACTTAACATGGAACCACAAGATATGTCAATTCTGCCTTATAGATTGTACTGAATATTAAGTTTCATAAACTTGTATAACATGAATGTAGCCAAAATAGATTCTATCTTACTTCACACTAACTAAAGGGAAATGTCTTGGTTAATATCTTAGTTCTTTAAAAATTGCCAAAACTGAGAAATACTTTCCACTATCCTGAATGTGGTATACCTTCACATTTTCTGTTGATAGCTTTTTCTCTGATAATGAACCTTCTGGTCTCTGATGTACACATATTGTGAGGGACAATTTAATTATTAAATATGAAAGACATCATTCTAATTATTGACACTACCTTAGCATTTATTACTCCAGTAAATAAATATCTAGAAACAGCTGTTTCCCTTTATGAGGCTTTCAGATAACATTAATATAGGCATTGAATACTTTACTAATCTCTTTCATATTTTACAAAATAATTTTCAAAATTAAGTACATATTTCCTTTACTGCAAAATTAAATCACATGAAATCATTCAAATATTTAGTCATCTACCATTTAAATACCCTAGAGCACAAAAACATTGTCAGACTTCTCAGATACAATAACTTGTTTCATACTATGATAAAATTGTCAGTTATTATGTTTGTTACTTGTATTTATTTGTGAGAGTGACAGATAACTTAAAGTCATTATAAATTAATTTATGACCAAATGTTACAATATTTTTTCAGTCAATTAATTAATATTTAGTGGGTTATGCTTTTAACTACGCATATGTTACCAAAGATGCTTACCACCTGACCAACATAATCAGCTTTTATTAATATATGGAAAACAGAAAATTTTCCTAAGTTTTCTCTAGCTGAAACATACTCAGCTTATGGTTCCTAAACGTTGACTTGATTTCACTATTAATGCTTCTGGTTTTCAGTTGGTAAATATAAGCAGTTACCTAGTATGTGCTTTGTTGTACAACTACAATCACATTTACAAAGCATAACTCATGTTACTATTCCTTTAATGAATTACCACATCCAAAACATCTTGGGAAGGATTTATTTGGCTTGCACTTCCACATTAATGTTTTTCATTAAAGGAAATAAGGACAGGGACGTAAAAAAGACAAGAACGTGAGGCAGGAGCTGATGCAGAGGCGATAGAGGAGTACTAAATACTGGCTTGTTCCTCATGGCTTGCTCCAACAGCTTTTTCTATAGAACAGCTTTTCTATAGAATGTTTGTCTATAGACAAACATTTCAGAGATAAACTTATCCACAATCAGTTGAACCCTCCCAAATAAATCACTAATAAAGTCAATGCCTCACAGTTTGGCCCACAGTCCAATATTATTGAGGAATTTTCTCTTTTGAGGATTCCTTCTCGTCTCCATTGAGGCAGCCTGTGTCAAGTTGACAAAAACAAAAACAAAAACAAAAAACAGAGCATCACGCAAGTAACTTCTAAATCTCGGTGTTTGGAGACCAAAAAGAAATGGAATGAGACATTGCTAAAATTCTTGGTGGGGGCACAACCTTCAGGTATTAATTTAAATACATATGGCTTTTCTTTTAACATAGTCAATGTTTCCAACAATAGTTTCTTTATTCTTATCAAGATACTACATATTTATGTACAGAAATGTAAACAAAATAACTCATGGCTTATACATAGTACAGAAAATGCCAATCGTCCCATGTCAGAGTCGTGAATCAAACATACAAGGCCATCTTTAGTTCCTGGCATCTACAAAAATCTGAAATACACCTCTCAAATACTGTGTTTTGAAACAGTTTTGGCATACTTTTTTATTTCTTTACTAGCCTATTTAAAATCATGAAGTAACCTTATTCTGAATTAGTTCACTCTTTCCAACTGTATCATATTTTTAATACTTTGATTTCTCAAAAAGGTAAAGTCTACATAGTCATGGAATTTACAAATGGAAACTACACCTTGGTCACCGAATTTATCCTGTTAGGATTTCCAACACGGCCTGAACTCCAAATTATCTTATTCCTTGTGTTTCTGATGTTATATGGCCTGATTTTGATAGGGAATATTGGCTTGATGTTGTTAATTAGGACAGACCCACACCTTCAAACACCTATGTATTTTTTTCTCAGCAACCTCTCCTTTGTAGACCTTTGTTATTCCTCAGTCATTGTTCCCAATATGCTTGTCAATTTCCTCTCAACAAAGAAATCTATCTCTTACCTCGGCTGTGCGCTTCAATTTTATTTCTTCTGCACATTTGCAGATACCGAATCCTTTATCTTGGCTGCCATGGCGTATGATCGCTACGTTGCCATCTGTAATCCTTTGTTGTACACAGTTGCAATGTCCAGGAGTCTCTGCATATGGTTAATTGTGCTGTCATATGTTGGTGGCAACATGAGTTCTCTGGTTCATACATCCTTCGCTTTTATTCTGAAATACTGTGACAAAAATATCATCAATCACTTTTTCTGTGACCTCCCTCCTCTGCTAAAGCTTTCCAGTACAGACACGTCCATTAATGAGTGGCTGCTTTCCACTTATGGGAGTTCTGTGGAGGTCATCTGCTTCTTTATCATCATTATCTCCTACTTTTTCATTCTTCTCTCAGTCTTGAAGATCCGCTCTACAAGTGGGAGAAAGAAAACCTTCTCCACATGTGCTTCTCATTTGACCTCAGTGGCCATCTATCAGGGCACGCTTCTCTTCATTTATTCTCGGCCCAGCTCCCTTTATTCTCCCAATACCGATAAAATCATTTCAGTGTTCTACACCATTATCATTCCAGTACTGAACCCATTGATTTACAGTTTGAGAAATAAAGACGTGAAAGATGCTGCCAAGAAAGCTCTAAAGTCTAAAATACAATCCTCATGACAAAGACCTCTTCAAGATTCATCTCATCCCAACTACAGATGCCTATGGGGAACTACAGACAACAAGAACAGTTGATATATAAATAATCAACTGACACAACCATTCAAACAGTTGTTCATCAGCACAGTCAAATATATTTCGTAATCCCAACTCATGGTACCCTTTAAGGTGTTAAAAGTGAAACTACGTGTGATATGGTACATCATTGTGATTCAGGGGTTCAGGGGGCAGAGGCAGAGGCAGAGGCAGAAGCAGAGCAGGAGGATAATTGAAAATTTTGAGCCATCCTGGGCCTCTCCTCTCCTCTCCTCTCCTCTCCTCCCCTCCCCTCC
>NW_021620163.1:1065219-1082335 GCF_004785775.1 Grammomys surdaster | reverse complement strand
CCTCCCTTCCTCTCATTTCCTCTCCTCTTCTCTTTTCTCTATGCTTCTCCCTTCTATTCCTCCTTCTCCTTCTCCCATTCCTTTCTGAGGTTTTGTTCAGTGTTCCTATAAAATGTACAAAGGATAGAAGATGACTCTGTACTTAAGGCACAGCAAGCTTAAAGTCCTGGGTTCAGTATCCTAGAAAAAGAGAAGTAAGACCTGTAAATTTGTCTTCTATATGTATTTTAGCATTTGCATTTCAAGACACAGGCATACACACGGAGCAAATAAATAAATAAATAAATAAACAAACAAACAAGAGATGCTAGAAAAATAAATAAAATTAAAAATAATTTTAAATGTATTTTCTTAGGTATTCAACATCCTTAACAATTTACAATATCAGAAATACAAATTAAATCTACCTTGAGATTTCATCCCATATCAACTATGGTTATTATCATGATGATGACAATGATGATGATGATGTTGGTGATAATATCTCTTTCTCCTCAAAAATGTGGCGACCTCTCGTGATTATCAATGAACCTTGGCTTATCAAGTTTCAGTAAAACTAAGCATATCTTCTTATATTGAGGTTAGACAAGTCAGCTCAGTTAGGAATTAAAAGGCTGACAATGGAATCAGGCACTGCCTTTGCTCCCACTTAAGAAGTCCCATGTAAAGAACCAGTTGCACAGGTGTTACATATGTACAGAGAGCCTAGGTCCATCACATGCATGCCTCCTGGTTGAGAGTTGAGTCTCTATGTGGCCCTCTGAGCCCAGGTTAATTGATACTGTAGGTTTTTTTGTGGTGTCTTTGTTCTCTCTGACTCCTTCAATCCATACTTGCCCTTTGCCACAGGAATCCTCAAGCTCCACATACTATTAGGTGGCAAGTCTCTACATCAGTTTTCATCAGTTGCTGGGTGAACCCTCTCTGAAGACAGTTATGTTTACTACTGTCCTGACACATCAAGTCACTGGAGAACAAGTCAAACCTCTACCACTGACGTCAGACAAAGGAAGTTAAGGGAACAGGATCCACAGGCAGGTATCAGCAGCAGGAACAGACCCAACGTCATTTGTTGAGGGACCCCCAAAATCCAAGCTGCCTATCGTATACATACATGTATCCCTAGGTCAAGCCTATGTATGCTCATTGGTTGGTGATTCAGTCTCTAGGAGCCCACAAGCATCCAGGTTAGTGTAATCTGTTGGTCTTCTTTTGGAGTCCCTATCCTTTCCAGGTCCCTCAGTCCTTCTCCTTGCTGAGACTCTCAGAGTTCTATCTAATGTTTGGTTGTGGGTCTCTGCATATGTTTTGGTTAGCTGCTGGATAGTGGCTTTCAGATGACAGTTATTCTAGGCTCCTGTCAGCACACAAAAAAGAGTATTGTTAATAGTGTCAGGAATTGGTTCTTGCCCATGGGAAAGGTCTCAAGTTGGGCCAGTAATTGGTTGGCAATCCCCTCTGACTCTGCTCCATCTATGTCCCTGTACTTTTTATAGGCAGGGACAAACTTTCAGTTGAAGATTTTGTGGGTGGACTTGTGTTCTTATCTTTCCACTGAGAGTCCTGCCAGGCTATAGGTCACCAATATGGAATATAAAGAACTCAAGAAGTTAGATACCTTCAAACTAAGTTATTAAAAGTGAGGTACAGAGCTAATAGAGAATTCTCAACAGAAGAATCTCCAGTGGCTCAAAAGACTTAGTCCTTATGGGAAATTGAAATCATAACGAATCTGATATTCCACCTTACATCCATAGAATGGCTAAGATAAAAACTCAAGCAACAGCACATGTTGGCAAGGATGTGTAACAGTGTAAACTCACTCCTCCATTGCTGGTGGGAATGCAAACTTGTACAAACACTCTGGAAATCACTTCATCAGTTTCTCAAAAGTAAATATTGGGACTATGTCTACCTCAACACTCAGCTGTATCACTCCTTTAGTTGGATACTACTCAACTATTAAACACAAGGATGTCCTGAAAGTTGCCAGCAAATGGATGAAACTAGAAAACATCATTTTGAGTGATATAACCCGGACCCTCCCCTAAAAGAATACATGATATGTACTCACTTATAAGTGGGTGTAAGCTATAAAGTATAGAACTATGATCCACAGACCCCAAGAAGCTAAATAACAAAGAGGGCCCAAGGAAGGATGCTTGAATCTCATTCAGAAGGGGAAATAGTCATCAGAGTTGGATGGAAGGAGGGAACTGGCTGGGAAACAAGATGATGAGAGAAACATAGGTGGGCATGGGGAGATCAGATGTAGGGAGAGGGAAAGAGTGAAAGGAAACCACTGACAGTTGGGGATTGGAGGAAGCTCTCTAGGATGTGCCAGAGACCTGAGATGGGATGATTCAGAGAGTCCATGAGGGTCACTCTTCTTTTTAATTTTTTTTAACTTTTTCATTGATTCTTTGTTAATTTTAAATTATACACCTCAGTCCCACTCATCTCCCCATCCCCGTATACTTACCCTCTGCCCTTGAAACCTCCTCCACAAAGGAAAATTAAAGACACACACACAAACAAAAACACAACCAAACAAAGCATAAAAACATCTCATTTTAGAACCTGTAGGTGTCCCATTGTGTCCACAGAATACTCTTCAGTCCATTTGAGATCCACTTTAAATGTTCATTGCAATGAGTAATTGGTCTGATTTGAGGTCTCTGGCTTTTGCCCCACCATCAATACGGGGTCCTCACCTCGACTCCTTGTTATGCTGTCGTTGTCCTGTGTCATCAAAATCATCCAGCTTTGGATCAGCAGGACTGGTTCTTTAACACTCTCTAACAGTTCACATATATTGTAGATTTTGGAGTGGGCAAACTCAAAGGCCTAGGTGGTATACAATCTGGTCAGCCTTTTGGCTCTCCCCCATCCACACTTCCAGGACAAGCTTTCCAGGACTGCTCCAGCTAAATCACCTGATTTGAACTAAAAGCAGGAAGCAGAGTCATCTCTCCAGCTCTTATGACCTTGGGTCAGGCTCACCTATGTCCAAGACTCCATAGCCAGCTCTAGTGCACTGCACAGTTTGGGCATGGGGCCCATTCTCCCAAGTGCTGAGGCTGACATGAGGCTGGGCCAGCACTCTTGGTCCTATAAACATAGAACTGACTTACCTGTGCCCACTTCACCATGTCCAGATCCACTCTGCTGCACAGGCAAGATGTAGGTTCCATTCTACAAGTGTGTACATTATTTCCATCACATTTCTTTTTCCCCCCACATTTCTGACCTTCACATTCAATTTTAGTTATAAATTATATTTTTCAGGCTGATTTTGAAATTGTAAAACCCCTTCCTCAATCACCCACATTTGAGATTTTAGGACTAGGTCTGTCAGCCTGTTGTTGCATTGTGTTTTATTAAATTGAATTTTATAGTTTCTTTAGAATTATTTAGTTTTTACTCTTCTCATTTTCATAGTTTTTTGTTGACTCTTATTGAAACACTTTCACAAGTCACAGAATGCACACATACCAATAAGCCTAGCACAACAGCCAGTGGCAAGAAGATTCTCTGTCAGAGTGAGGCCAACCAATAATTCTCTGTATTATGTATTTTTCTTTCATGTTAAATCATATTTTGTCTATGATCACTAGTGATATCATCTAATGTAAGTCATAGATAAACTACTTAAGCAAACCAAAAACTCATAATGAGGTTTTTTTTTTTTTTTTTTTTTGGTGGTTGTCATATTTATTTTTCTGGCTATAAAAGTAATACACGAAGAGCGCTGGATTTGGTGAAAATGCTTTGAGCCCTGGCTCTGTCACTTGCCACCTGTCAGATCTAGAACAGTCACTTCTTGGAACTACCACCTTCCCATCTGGAAAACCAGACTAGGCACCCTGTTGAGCTCCCGCCATAGATGGCAGTGCAGATCCAGGAACTGAGGACAGTATGGTAAACTGGAAAGTGCTGACAAATGGAAGGGGTTTGCATCACCACCCTCAGCTGAGGTAGCACCAAAGTCCGAGCTCCTACCCCTCCCCTGACTCCTAATCACACACAATTCAGAGCCACTGACAGCCCTGGTTTGACAAAGAGGGGAGAGACCACACAGGTCTTCTCAAGCCTGGCCAGACAGGGCCTCCTGGACCTGGTCCCTCCAGAACTGAGCATCTGCTGCGGCCAGCTGGGTAAGAGCCTCCTCCAACTCAGGCCCATCCTCAGGAAAACGCTCACAGAAGGACCGGATGAGACCAGCCGCTGAGGCCTCATACTCTACAAGTTGGACTTCTGAGCCTTCGAGGCGAGTGTTGGGCTGAACAATAAGCTTCCGGGATTCCTTGCGCAGCAGTACGGTATCCCGTAGGGTGAGGAAGCACTCTGGGGGTGCGTCAGTGACTGTTGCATAGCCCTCGTACAGGGCCCGCCCTGCAACCACATCCCCTGTGGACTTCAGCACCTGGAGTCTCCGCAGGAACCGCTCCAAGGCAGGTTTGCCCACTGACCGGATCTTGCTGCCGTCCAGGTGGACACGGGCATCTGGGCGTCCATCAGAGCCTGTGGTAGGAGTGACAGTAACCAGTCCTTCACCAGCTTCCAGCAAAACTCTCAGGATCACGAACCGGGCCTGCATGTGGGCCTGTCGCCAGTTGGCCGCCTCTGGGGTGTAGAACTCCAAAGCCAGCAGCCCAGCCCGGACCATGTTGAGCCAGTTCACATAGATCACATCTTCTGCATCAGCTCCCTCAAAGCCAAAGATCTCCAGCACTTGGGGGTTGAGACAGAGGTAGAGGCCCACACTCTCTGCCCGGCACTCTTCGTAGCTGGAGGCAATGGTGCTGAATTTGCTATCCCATGTCTCTCCACTCCGGTACCAGCTCTGGATCTGCTCCCCAGTCTCTGGGTTAATCACAGTCTCCTGTTCAAAGTTGAAAGCACCTTTCTCATCCTGTACAAAGAGCTTGCCGCTGCCGTGGCCCAACAGCTCGTGTAACCCCACCTGCACATCAAAGGACGGCCCCTTCCAGCGGATATACAGGTCCTTGTCTTCTTCCTCCAAGAACGTGAGTTTCTCCCGCTTTGTGGCATAGGCCACAGCCAGCACATTCCCCAGAGACACATTCTTAAAGCCTTCTGTCTGTCTCAGATCATCATAGTTGGGGATGTTGATGCCCGCAGGGATGCCAGAGCCAGCAAAGGTGAGAACATCCAGGGAAGTGAAGTCAGGGGTGAGGAACTTGTCCTTCTCAAAGGCAGGCGGCCAGGGCAGCTCCCTCAGCAGCTGCTCAGCACTGGCGACCAGCCGCTCGAACTTCGCACTCATGGCCTTATTAACCATGGCCACAAAGCCTTCAAACTCTCCTCGGGAGCCAAAGGGGTCACGGTAGCTCTCAATGAAGCCAATGTAACTCTCTACAATGGGGCCTTTGTCCTGAATCCAGAAGCGAGAGCCCCTCTTATGGGCCTCAATGGAGCCCTGGGTGAAGCTCTCCACGTACTGAGCCAGCATTTGCTCCTGGTGGCTGTTGGCTGCATAAGCCTTAGCTTTCTCCAAGTGTTCTACCACCTTCTGGAGGATGGGGCCATAGTCCCCCCGGGTGACCTGGAAATGGTTCCCCTGGAACTCATAACTCTTCAACTTGGAAGTCAATTCAGAGTCAAGAGCAGGGTCTGTGTTGAGTACTGAAGCCAGTCGCACCTCATAGTGGGACTTCCCTTCCTGGCCAACCACCTTGAAGAGCCGTGTGTTGTATGCACTGAGGTTCTGAGAGTCCAGAAAGTCCTGGGCCAGCTTAGCATCTTCCATGGTACAATCCCCAGAGAAATAGGTGGTGACTCCCTCCTTCCCCAGCCCAAGATGTCGAAGCCTTGGTTCCAGAGAGAACATAAGCTCCCCACAGGTCTGCCAAAGGTTCTTGACTTCTTCTGGCTGCTGTTGGGCAGCCTTACTCCCCAGGATCACACGTTCCAGCTTTTCCTTGGGCAGGTTAGGAACAAACTTGGTGTCACCAAAGGACTTATAGTTGCCCATGTTGGAGTAGACCCCGGCAGCATAGACTAGGAATGCCTGATACTCTTCTTCAGTAAGGCCCTCAGCCAAGGCATGCTGGCGCAGCTGGTCAGGGTCCTGGGCACGGAAGAGGCGGCTAAGCAGGGCATAGATGTAGGGTGCTTCAGGGGATGTCTGGAGCAGCACAGCCAGGCCTCCATACCAAGCAGCTCTAGACAGGTGATGGGCATAGAGGCGCTCTGTGGGTGACAGCAGGCGGAATGCCTCACGGCAGTCCAGGCTAGACACACCGATATCATTGGGTAGGATGTACTGGGTATCTGCCATGAGCCCTGCTGCAGCTGCTCCGTTCGCAAACTCACTTCCCCATAATGAGTTTTAATATTGATATTATAAACTATGACTCTTGTATAAGATATTTGTTCATGATAATTACATATTAATGTAAAGATATGAAAATTACTTGCTCAAGAATGGACTTACTGATTCATGTTAAAGAAATGAAATTTCTTAGATGAAAGACATGAAATTTGGCATTCAATAAAAACATCAACTGTGTACTAAAAATTGTATCCATGCAAATACATAATTGAACAAAAAGATTCACTGCTGCATTATCTACCTCAACGAAACTTCAAATTCAGATTTATTTACACTTAAGACCAGAAAATAATAAGACTTAAGCCAGTAAGCATGTAGTGAATATTCTATAACTGTCAGAAATCAACTCACTGTCAGTCATCTGGCTTTCCTTCATACTATAAAATAATGGAAGAAAATGCTTTAAAACTGCTTAAAGTTGTAGCAAACATTGTGATCCCCACTTTTTTGAATCATAGCTTTAACTATGATATTACAAAAGTGTAAATATTGCACAATGATGAGGTAGACTACAGCACTTCTGAATTAAGCAGAAAAGATTTTCACAAACAACGCAGGATGGAAACAGAAGAAAGAGAAGTGAAGAATTGCTATATTCACTAATGCTTCAAACCTCAAAAGTATAGACAGTAGGTCTTCTGTTTTTAAATAGGATTGCAGTGGATGTCAGAAAAATTAAGGGTTGAAAATCATGTTCATTTCTTAGTCTGTTCTGGAGCTTTCCAGTAAAGAAATATTTTCATTTGTGAGAATGTATTTCTAATATCTTCTCTAAGAAAGAAACTATCTCTCCATATATATATTTATATATCATTGTAAAGCTATTAATTCTTAGTATTTTATTATTTTGTTAGATTGAATCATGTATCAGCTTCCCTCACAATACAAAGCTCTCTGCCTCCAGAGTGTTTGGAATACTGATTTGTTATCACTAATGTTACATAATTTAACAAATTTATTAAGGTTTTAAATGTATATTTTATACATAATAGATATTGACAATCAATATGTAGAAATAATGTGGAACTTATGTGTCCTAGAATATAACTAGGCAAATATCCTTTATGTCTCTAAGAGTATGTCCTTTTTAATAGATCATTTCCATCAACTATACACACACACACATCTATCTCTTTTCTAATTTGTTGTATTTTGAATTTTTTCTTTTCTCTTACATATCTGCGAAAGTATGAAATGCAAGATGGCTGTTCTTTTAGGAGAAGGGAACTTAATGTCATGCTTTTATTATCCATGTCTTGTGACTGTTTGACAGCTCTCTATATATACTTCCAAAAGCTAATTTCTGAAGTAGGTAGGTTTCAAGCAGATGAATGCTTTGGTGGCATTTTGTATGCTGGGTCACCAAGAGATCATTCTACTTAGAAGTATTTTTTTTTGTCACATCTGAAGAATAACCCTTTCCTAAAGAATTTAAATTAGTTATAGGCAATACTGTGAAAGGAAACAGAGACATTTGTGGTAGTTAAAATAATTTATACGTAGGTGACATTAATATAACTACAGAAAGTTTAACTTATTTAACTTTTGTACCTGGTATCTGTCTAGAAAATTGTCCATTTCATCCAGATTTTCCACACATGATTCAGGGTCAAATGACCATTCTTGACTCTCACATTTCTGTCTGCCACTGGCTATGCTCTTACACATATCTATAATAAACTTTCTCCCTCATTATACCTAGAATAAGAAGAGTAATGTCCTTTCCTTTCATCTTAACTTTTTTCACTCAGTGGCATACATGCAGACAGTGTAGGAAAACGAACTTAGAGTTCACTGTCTGGCCAGCATAGACACAGGTAGTGAATTTTCTAGTAGTTTAGAGACACTTCCTCAAGAGAATAAGCTAGAAAGTACTAGGATGATATCTTACATCCTACTGTGTACTATCTCAAATAGTACTCATAGGGCATACACACACACACACACACACACACACACACACACACAGATGCACACACACATACAACCATTAAAATTCCAAGTGAAAAGAGCACACTTAATGTTGACATTGAAATTCCTGATAATAAATTATTTAAATATCCAGAAAGTATCCAGAAGCTTCAGTAAGTTGAATGTTTACTAGGGAATAGCTATGTTTTTGTGTGCATAAGCACATTACTGTAGGATTTAATCATAAAAGGAAATATAATTGATGCATTCAAATGTATTAAATATCTTAAGGTAAATATATGAAATCTGCTGCAAAAGGCTACATTTTACATAATTAGAAATTTGTTCTGTGCTGAATATGGAAATCCTTATCACAAGAAATGTGTATTTCAGAGACTACAGAAAACCAAGAAGAGACGATGACTGCTAATAAATATGAATTTATTACTGAAATTTAAAGAAAATTCTAGAATTATATAGTATTGGCTAACAACCGATTAATACCTGAAAATAAAATATGGTTTTGCTTTAAATGGGTGAAAACTACATTTTATCTTTTTTATTGAAAATAAAATAATTGTGTCAAGGTTGACATATTTCTGAGATAATGTAAAGGGAAAAATATGGAAGTGTGTAATACTACAGAAGGGGATGAGCATAGTAAATATGGATGGCTTTTTCATTTTGTTAGATTTCTGCTTTGAAGGGACAAGTAAACCTAAGATTATATATAATAGCTACCAGTTTTTCTTCTGATATGTACTAATTTGATTGCTATAATAAAGAATTAACACTGGACTTATCACATATAATTCAGACCCACAATTATAATTAATCATACCAAAGCCTAAGGGAAATGAGCCTGTAGTCCCAATTGCCATCTAGTAAGATAAAATGCTGGCAGTCTAATGTTCATTTGGAAGAAACCTGTTGCTCAACTAAGGTAGGTTCTAAGTCTCCAAATCTAAACACAGATAAGTTACCTTCATAGAAAAAATATATCATAGTCATATGTTGTTTTCTTACTTAGTTCATGTGTTTTCATTTTCAATGGCTGAAAATATCTATTTGTGGTGAATTGGAAGAATGTGTCACCAGGTAGTAACAGAATAAAATTTGTTTTAGACTGGTTTGAAGACTTTATTTTTTTTATAATTGTTCAAGCACATTCATGTTCTTAATGGACTTTTTGTCAAAAGTAATTGTAAACAGTGAATAACACATTCAAATTGAACTGAGCTCCATGTATGGATCTTACCATCATTTGTTATGTCTAGAAAATTCCTGAAATGTTCTTCAGCCATATTTCAATTTTCACATATCATCATTGACAAAGTGATACATCCAACACAAGAATCAGAACAAAATCACAAAGGGAGTATACAGAGAGAGACAGAGACAGAGGGACAGAAACAGACAGAGATCGAGGAGACTCTGACAGAGATAGAAAGAGAGACAGAGAAACAGAGACAGATAGAGACAGACATAGAGACAGAGAGATGTTGGTCAGAAATAGAGGGAAAGAAAGAGACAGGGAGATAGAGAAATTCTAAATATGTCAGAAATATCTTTTATCTTTTATTTAATTTCCAAAGTTTTTACAATTTATTAAATGATAATTTCTTTCTGCATGTAACATTCATCATGGGTCTCTTTATATCTTGGATCTGGTTTGTTCCCAGACATCCACTTAGTTATAGGAGTTTTCTGTCTAATCTCATCAAGTGATGAAATACAATGCTCACTTCATCCAGAGAAGGATGCTCTAGATTCTTGTGAATAATGATGGTGAAGCCTGTATGTTTCTGTAAGAGACAATACCCTGAGTCACATAGTTGGATATATACTGACCACCTGAGACTCCCATAGAAAAGGACATTAACCTAGGTTTTCTTTCCCTTTCTCTCTCATATGCACTGCTATCAGATAAAGTGAGGGTTGGGGAGCTCCTTCCATTGCTGATATGAGTGGGACGGACAGTTGTTGGGTGTGCAGTAGTAAAAGCCCTGAATCTTTGTCAATTTAAAATATTACATAAAATAGTCAATTTTAAAATCAAGCTTAATCAAATGCATAATAAATTTTGCTTTATTTTTATTAGGAGATCCCTTACTGCTACAAACAGGTAATAAGGACTGTGTACTAACCACACAGTTTTTCAGAGGAAACCTGGATCAAGTGTAGTAACATAAAGGCCAATTAACATTATTTGATTACCTAGTATATATTTCTATAACTGATTAAAATTCTTTTCAAATGCATCATGATTTATTTGGTGGATAATAAGATCCTCTCTGTATCACATGAATACTCTAAAGCACAGAAGAAGCTCTGTTATACTAGCTGTAATGACAGATTTCCTTGGTGTCATTTTGAATTTCAAATATTTTCTTGATCTAAGTATACTTCATGCCAAGGCAGTATGACTCACAAAAGTTAGGGAACTTATAGAAAGCAGCATGCTTCATAAATTACAAGGAAATGTAATCAAATTTTCTGAACAGTCTAGCTGAGCCGTTAGCTTTAAAAGTCTTTCAACTAAAAAGCAATGGATCTTTAAACTGAGTTATGACTTACTTATACAATAATAGTAATACCCGAAGTCAGTTATCTTCTGTGTTGTGGGTGCATTGTTGATATTCAGAAGGCAATAACTATATTTCCCATTCTCTTTAACATTTTACAACCATTTTAGACATGCAAAGAAGAATGGAGAGGGAAAATTGTTCTTCCTTTACTGAATTCATACTAATGGGAATTACCAACAACTCTGAGGTAAAAGTGGCTCTGTTTACAATATTTCTACTGGTCTATCTTATCAATCTCATTGGGAATCTTGGAATGATTGTTTTAATTAAAGTGGATTCACAGCTACAAACACCAATGTACTTTTTCCTCAGTAACCTCTCCTTCTGTGACCTCTGCTATTCCACTGCAGTTGGGCCCAAGATGTTAATGGACATATTTGGTAACGATAAGTCAATTCCATTTTTTGGCTGTGCTCTGCAATTCTTCATTTCCTGTACATTTGTGGATTCTGAATGTATACTGCTGGCAGTGATGGCCTTTGACCGATATCAGGCCATCAGCAATCCCTTACTTTACACAACGAACATGTCCAACAGGCTATGCTCTTTGCTAATGTCTGGAGTTTATTTTGTAGGTGTGGCAGACTCTTTGATCCATACAACATTGACATTTCACTTGTGTTTCTGTGGATCTAATGAAATTGATCATTTCTTTTGTGATATCCCTCCCATCTTACTACTGTCCTGCTCAGACACACAGGTCAATGAGTTAGCAATATTCACGATTTTTGGGTTCATTGAACTGAGCACCATCTCAGGAGTTCTTGTCTCCTATTGTTACATCATCTCATCAGTCTTGAAGATCAGTTCTGTTGAGGGCAGGTTCAAAGCTTTCTCTACCTGTGCCTCCCACCTGACTGCAGTTGCAATTTTCCAAGGAACTGTGCTTTTCATGTATTTCCGGCCAAGTTCTTCTTACTCTCTTGATCAAGACAAAATGAGCTCACTGTTTTATATCCTTGTGATACCCATGCTAAACCCTCTGATTTACAGCCTGAGGAACAAGGATGTGAAAGAGGCCCTGAAAAAATTGAAAAATAAACGATGCTGTTAAATATATATTGAAAATTCTCTACCTTTTTCATATAGTGATTGTTTTTTTAAAATTATGTCATATGAAAAATTTGATTTGATCTAATGTTTATTTAGTGAAATTACTATTCCCTTTAATGCTAGAGTAAAATTGTTACCCAAATGCTATAGTACATTCTCTCTCTCTCTCTCTTTCTCTCTCTCTCTGTATGCACACATGTATATATGTAGATATGTGTGTATAAGTATGTGTGCATGTGTGTATTTATCCCTTTCCTATACTCAGATTTTATAAGACTGTATAACTCAACATCAAGATTATTTGAGGAAGATTTGCCAGATAAAATTTATTGGAATTTAATAGAAATATTCAACAAGCTACTAATTTTTTTATCTTGGCTTTGTCTTCTTTTTCTATCATATCTCTACATCTCATCTTTCTAGCTATTTACAAATGTTTCAAAATAAACATTTTGTTCATACATAATGCCATAATTGACTGTGTTGTGTTAGTATCCCACTCAGATCCCTGGATCTTAATACACTTTTTTTTCTGTTTGGCTCTGAAAGAACAAGCCAGAGATAGCTAGATTATAGTAGTTTGTGTACAGGTTCAGTATGCTAGCATTGAAATTTCCACAGATAATGGACTTTAAGTACAAAGTGGCATTTTAAATTTTCTAAGGCTCACTTTATATTTTAATCTTATGGAGAACTGTTACTGATAAACCTCATAAATTTGTTAAAATATAATATTATTATTAAGAGACTCAAAAATCAGAATGTTCAAGAATTACGTAGATGCAGTTTCTAGTATTATGATGAACTAGAAGTTCACTCCCTCTTCCCTCTCTCCTCTCCCTCCCCCTCCCACAGCCTCTGGAAATGTTCTTAAACATTAATCATTGCAAAAAAAAAAAACATTAATCATTGCATGGAGACTTCAGAGCTCTCTCTTAAATTATAGTAACTATGCTAGCTGATAATTAAGTTACATGATTTCTAGGATGATTTCCAGTTATCAATCTTTGGCTTTTTGTTATCTGTGATTGTAGATTATTAGTATATTGCTATGTAAAGTTCAAACTACTTCTAAATTATTCCTATAATAAAATTAGTGTTTCATTTTCGTATGAAAGAATTGCATTTAATCTTTACTATGTTTTATCTGAAACAATAGCACCAGTGAGATAATATTAACTTTGAAAACCTAATTATTCTTAAATGTAGTCTTGTACTGAAATGTTAATTGTATTTAGAGTTTCTTTTGTTTTTATACTCAGGCATCAGTTTCCCCTTCCTCCTCTCCTCCAACTCCCTTTTTTCCCCACTTCCCCTCTGCCTACCCTCATCCACTGCTTCTAGTTTATTTCTCTTCAGAAAAGGGCAGGCTACCCATGGCACATTAAGTTGCAATAAGACCTCCCCTCATATTAACGCTGGACAAGACAACTTAGTATGAGGGAAAGGGTCAAAAAATTAGGCAAAAGAGTCAGAGACAGTCCCTGCTCCAATTGTTAGGAGTCTCACAAAAAAGACCAAGTTACACAACTGTAACATATATGCCTAGGATGTAGGTCAGTCCCATACAGGCTCCTGGTTGCCAGTTCAGTCTCTGTCAGCCACTGTGAACCCAGATTAATTATCTTGTGGCGTCCTTGATCCCCCTTGCTGCTACAATCCTTTCTGTATATTCTTCTGAAGGATTCTCCAAGCTCCACATAATGATTGGCTGTGGATCACTGCATCTGTTTCCATCAGTTGCTGGATGAAGTCTTTCTGCTCTCTGATGACAACTGGTTTATGAATTAAATTATGAATATAGCAGAATATCATTAAAGATTCATTTCATTGACTTTTCCCCCCAGTCATGTATGGTTCTATCCTACTTCTCTGGGCTATGCAGCCTCTGAGTCCTGGCCTTCCAGGCAATGTCAGGGAATGGGATACCTCTGGTGACATAAGTCTCAAGCTGGACCAGTAACTGGTTGGCCATTCAGACAATTTCTGCACCACCTTTACCCCAGCATATATTCTAGGCAGGAAAAACTGTAGGTCAAAGGATTTCTGGTTTGGTTAGTGTTTCAATTCTTCCATTGGAAGTCTTGCCTAGTTACAGGATATAGCCAGTACAGACTCCACATCCTCCAATGAGTAGGAGTCTTAGCTAGTGTTATCTTCATAGATTCTTTGGAGTGTCCATGTAATGTATTTTCTAGCTCACACCAAGGTGTACTCCCAATTCCAGTTGTCTCTCTTAGTTCTCTTTTCCTCTATCCTTTCCGAACTAGCTGATCCCTCTTGTTTCCAACACACCCTCCAACTCCACACCACCACTGTTGTCTATTCTATTTCCTCTTCTGAATAGATTAATACACTCCCCACCTGAACCCTTCTTGTTAGTTAGAATTTATGGGTTTGTGGATTGTTGTATAGTTGTCTTAAACATCATGAACATTAGCCTCTTTTAAGTGAGTACATACCATATTGTCCTTCTCTGTCTGGGTTACCTTACTATGAATAGTATTTCTAGTTCCATCTTCTTAATCACACCATTGATATGGATATTTATGTTCATTAATGTTAAAATAATTTAAATTTGTAACCTTAGTGAAGCAAGTTGCCTCATACAGAAAATGACTACAGTATAAATTTTTAGCTCATTTTAATTTTGACCATCAATATCCATAAAACGTTCTATAATCACTCTTATACTGATTTATAAAACTGTATGAAAACATCTATTCTCATTGGACGCACCAGTTGATAGACACCCCAAAACACCTCTCCTAGTTTTTGTTTGTTAGTTTTTTGCTTTTTGTTTGTCTTTGTTGATTTTATTTTTGTTTTTTGACAGATTCTTGGTACTACATAGTCTTGGTTAGTCTGGAACTCAATATGTAAACCAGAAGAGCCTAGAACATACAAAGATCTACCCATTTCTGCCTCTTGAATATCGGATGTAAATGAATGTGCCACCATTTCTGGCTCCATCTCTAGATTATATCCAAGTAGAAATGATGATTAAACCCATTCTAAAATATTTAAGAAACTTTGCCAGTCAGAAGTGATACATATCTTTAATCCTAGCACTTGAGAGGCACAGGCAGGTGGATTTCTGAGTTCGAGGCCAGCCTGGTCTACAGAGTGAGTTCCAGGACAGCCAGAGATACACAGAGAAACCCTGTCTCAGAAAACCAACCAATCAAATAAACAAAGAAACTTTGTCATACTACATCACTTGTGGCAGGATAAAATTTCAAAACCTTAAGTATTTATTGCATACTATTTAAGAGTCACAAAATAATGAAAAACCCATGAGGCTTGTAATTTGGATTTTCAGTTCTAATTTCCATATTGCAACCAGCCAGGTTTGTTTCATATCGAATCACAGATAATATACTAATAATAAGATTTTGTGAGCTATTTTTGTTGCAAATTAGTTGGAGATGTATTAATTCTTATCTGTATTTTGGAATGCCACATAATCACAAGAAAGACAAAAAAGTTACCATACAATGAGCAGAAAGTTCACAAGGAACATTGTATGTAAGAACCCTGAGGTGTCTCAGACACTGAGCCACCAACCAGGCAGCATACACTAGCTAATATGAGGTCCCCGACACATACACAGAGAAATGCCTGGTCTGGCTTCAGTTTGTGAAGTTGCACCTAACCCTCTAGACACTTGAGGCCCCAGGGATTGGGAAGGTCTGGTGAGTGGGGGCTGGGGCATCCTCTTGGAAGATGGGGTAGGAGGTATGGGATGATGAACAGTCAGAGGGTGGACTGGGAGGCGGATAACAACTGGACTGTAAAAATAGCTAAATAACAATAACAATAATAATAATATCTATTTATACATGAGATTTATATGACATTTCAATTTATTAAAATCTTAAAAATATCAACCATTAACATTATGTTCTTAATTCCATTATATTATAGATGTAATTATTTGTTTAATTTTTTGTATTAATTTGTAACTACAAATCCCCTTTGTCTCTCCAAATCCTCCGATATTGTCCTCTGTGCTTACTTTGAACTTTGTGTTTTTAATTAATTTGTATTCCATGTATATATGTATATTCCCATATATAACCTGCTTCATGTGTATAGTGATATATATCATGTGTATATATATATATATATATATATATATATATATATATATATATCATGTGTGTGTGTGTGTGTGTGTGTGTGTGTGTGTTTAGGGCTGATATTGAATAACAAATTGGTGTGTTCTTCTCTGGGGAAGACTATTTCTCCTGCTCTCACCCATGAAGAAAATTATTTTAAGAGACATTGTTTTGTTGCATAGCAATCAGGAATTTGTTGAAAACTTTATCTTTGGAGATAAAAAAAAATCTCTGTTAGACACACATTTTGACACTGAAAAATAGTATCACTGCTAACACATGAGGAACGTAACCATTTTGTGGATTACTTGCATGTGTTCTTTTATTTAGCAATGGAAATTTTAGAAATTACCATTAGCATGAGCTGCATCTTAACTAATCACATAGTATAACCACAGTTTGAATTTCACATTATCATAAGTCATGAGTTTCTTTGCTGGCCAGACAGGAGGTAAACTGGAAATATAACTTCTACCATTTTCTTTAAGCTCCTTGTGATCATATGACTTAATTTAGCATGAAGAATATATATGGGCAATCTGAATGTCATTTTTAGTTTGGATGAATCTAAAAGTAATGCACATATTTCATCACTATCCATTAATCTGTCTTATTTGATCATCTAAGGGGGGATACAGACTGATTGGATTGACTGATCCAGTCAATTGAATACAGCAAAGGGGGACCCAGGCTGAATACCCCATAACTGTTTAAATGAACAAATAGCCATAAATTGAAAGATATTCAGTTGCTAACAAAAGAATAATAGTTGTTATAAGTAAGCATCTTACAAAAACTGCATTTTCCTCATTTTGAAGGCATTTAATTTCTTTGTAAGTGATATTCTGTTGCAATTTTCTAATAGTTTTAATGCTCAGTACAAAATAATCACTAAAATATCAGATAAGAGATTGAAAATGTACCAAGACGAGAAGGAGAAGGAGGAAGAGGAGGAGGAGGAGGAGGAGGAGGAGGAGGAGGAGGAGGAGGAGGAGGAGGAGGAGAAGCAGAAGAAGAAGAAGAAGAAGAAGAAGAAGAAGAAGAAGAAGAAGAAGAAGAAGAAGAAGAAGAAGAAGAAGAAGAAG